>NC_054740.1:28806661-29076661 GCF_018143015.1 Lytechinus variegatus
AAGTTAAAAATTATTTGCTAAAATTCTCTGTATGAATAATAATCATAATACTGGATGTCCCATTTTTCGGTCAATACAAGGAAATATAGGACTCGCTTTGCAAAATATTGGACTCGTCTTCGACTCGTCCAATATTTATGCAAAGCTCGTCCAATATTTCCTTGTATTAACCTCAAGGCCATCCAATATTATATAATTAACTTATCAACCAATCATAACTGATCACATATCCAATATCAGAATATTCCTGAATTTGATCTGAATATAATAATGGTTTATTTTAGCTAGACGGATGCGATCCCCGGTCTTCTGTCTTCGTTTTCCAGACACCCAACAACAGGTCTGGAAAACGAAGACCGAAGACCGGGGACACGCGTAATGTCAATGGTAGTTGCAAACAGCAGTTAAGTTGAGACTGCTTCTACGTGATTGCGCAGTATGAGGTGTATTGTACGTTATAATTGTTATGTATTAATTATGCCCTAGCTGATAACGATATCCTTACAAATAATCATTAACTTATCAACCAATCATAACTGACTACATATCCAATATCAGAATATTCCTGAATTTGATCTGAATATAATAATGGTTTATTTTAGCTAGACAGATGCGATCCCCGGTCTTCTGTCTTCGTTTTCCAGACACCAAACAACAGGTTTGGAAAACGAAGATCGAAGACCGGGGACATGTGTTATGTCAATGGTAGTAAAATTTTTAATGCCAGCTGAGCGCGATATATTGCTCAATCAATTATCATTCACATCACGATATCCATACAATTAATCATTAACTTATCAACCAATCATAACTGATTACATATCCAATATCAGAATATTCCTGAATTTGATCTGAATATAATAATGGTTTATTTTAGCTAGACGGATGCGATCCCCGGTCTTCTGTCTTCGTTTTCCAGACACCCAACAACAGGTTTGGAAAACGAAGACCGAAGACCGGGGACACGCGTAATGTCAATGGTAGTTGCAAACAGCAGTTAAGTTGAGACTGCTTCTACGTGATTGCGCAGTATGAGGTGTATTGTACGTTATAATTGTTATGTATTAATTATGCCCTAGCTGATAACGATATCCTTACAAATAATCATTAACTTATCAACCAATCATAACTGACTACATATCCAATATCAGAATATTCCTGAATTTGATCTGAATATAATAATGGTTTATTTTAGCTAGACGGATGCGATCCCTGGTCTTCTCTCTTCGTTTTCCAGACATCCAACAACAGGTCTGGAAAACGAAGATCGAAGACCGGGGACATGCGTTATGTCAATGGGAGAACATGTGTAGGGGGCAAGGTCCAAAGTCCATTCTAACCCGCGCACGTGTTTTGTACACACATTGCACTGCTTTGTACACACTTCGTGCGTGAACTACAAACGCTTTCACCCGAGTGTGATATGTGTCCCCGGTCTTCGTTTTCCAGACACCCCCCATTTATATGCAGGTACTCCCGAATTCGCCCTCTACGTCAAGTTTCACGTACGGCGACGGCTCTTTCAGCGGTAACTCTCTCCATTCTACCCCCTAAGCGGGCCTGTAGATTGGAGGTAAGAATTTCTTACATACCGCATGCCGTTCTTCCCTCGTGAGAATGTTTGGCTGCTTTTGAGAGGGCAACCTATCACGCCCGCGGATCGTCCGCCCAGGCGACGGGACCGTCAGCTTTTGGCCTGAACCTCACTTTCTATTCGAAAGTAAGGGTGCCCTGTCTTTACTTTTAACTCCTACTCTTGTAAGGTTAGAGTCAGGGCTAGTACAGACACCCGTCCTCCAGCGATCGCCGCTGTAGAGACCGCTGTAGACTCCGATATTAGCACCATCACCGCTCAGCGGTATGTCTCACTATCTCGTAGCTCTCCGTGCTTATGAGCATGAATAACGGATCTGAATGTCACGGCGATTAATAGTTCTCCTGTGCTTAGTAATCGCTATGCCTTCACCACCCGGTGCATTATGGTTATTTCAACCTATTTGTCTCGTATTCGGGCGGCTCGTACGAGCCCTGCCCGAGCTGCCATCATCGGTCGTCCCCCTGGACACCGCCGTCAGCACCCGCACCGAACACCTGGACGGAATCTGCTATTTATATGCTAGATACCCCTCCTGTTGACATTCACAGCTTGTTCCCCAAGTCTTTCCCGGTCGGGTAAGCATCATCTCGGAGGAAAGAAACAGCCGTATATCTCATTAGATTGTTGGCTGTGTACATGTTTTCAGGCTTGTTTAAAGCCCCAGGCTTTTCTGTCTGCATTTCTATGCCTACTTCCTGGGCGCATCCACCGTGCCGGGTCGGCGAGTTTACACCAAACTGTACGCCGCCAGGCCATTGGTCTAGCTCTAACAGTCTATCTTATGGACTGCCCTTACCGATATCGGACTGCTCCACGCTGTCGCAACCGGCGCCGGCGGTGCTTGCTCTTACGATCACCAGAGAAACCAAGCCTTGTGGCTGTTTCTCATAAACAACTGGTTCTCACCGCAGACTGAGGGAAATGTTGGTGATTATTTTCCTCAAGTCGCCTTTCTCCTCCGCTTGTTTCTTCAAGCGAGGACTTAGACACTCTTATCCAGTTTCCGTCCCTAACCTTGATAGGACAGGGCCGTTGATACCTCACTCGATTCCGTTGGGAACGTAACTGTTGAAATATCATGTCGGGCGATGTTCTTGACCGGCATCTCTTGATTGTCGTTTACACGTAAGATCATGACAGAGACATTGTTGGCCAGCTCACCTCTGGCGTACACTTGCTGCTGCTAGGGACTTCTCCGCTCAGCGGACATCCATCGCAGCCTAGCCTTATGGGCCCTCTCGGCGATGGTGGCTTCAACCAAGCCACCTCCCACCTCTTCCACCGTGGGCGCTGCACCCTCGAGCGGGTGCTTTATTTAGTACGGGAGAAAGGGGATCCGGGATTCTCTCTCGATCGCTCGGTCTATCACACTTGTTATGTCGTGATGCGTGCCGCGTTATTTCTCCGACACGCCAGGTTGAGCTGTTTTGACCAGACTGTTCTATTCTACATAGACAGCAGGTCCGTGGCATTTTCCTTTTAACAGGATGGCACTCAGTCGCTTTTCTCGACACATAGACTGCCTTACGAGTGGTTTTCTTCAACCTTACTCTCTGTCGTTCCAGGTCCTTATCGGACCGCTGGAAACGTTCTGCCACAGCTCTCTATCAGAATTCTGCAGATGTTCTGCCCTCACGCATTTGAGACAGATATCGAATTCTGGGCGCCTTCTCCCACGCGGGGGCTTCTGAGATATCTCGCATTCCTTACGTTTGCATGGTTTGCGGCTTGGCTTAAATCATTAAGCCGGTGACTCGACCGTGGCTTTTATTAGCCCCGCTGTTGCCTTCTCAGATTGATTGATTGATCACTTACTGAACTGTTCAGGTTTCAGTCTTCCGATCACTATTCTTGTTGAAATTTTCAACAAAATCCGAATCTTACAAACTCTTGAGTTCTTCTCAAATGTTGAGCTTGTGTAGGGTTGAAGAAAATTATAAGTTTGGAGTTGAAAATAAATGAAGTTCTAAATCATCAAACTGAAGGGGAATAAGTAAAACTGAGACGCAAATAAAGAGAACTTAAACCGAAGGAGTCTGGTTGTACACTGCTATATTTGCTGGGCTTCCTTGCCTCAGTAAAACTCATACAAAATTAGCATATATTTAAATTACACAAAATCAACCAATGGAAATAAAGAGAATGGAGAAGCCAACTGAAAGTGGAAAAGTCCAATTCATAAAAATAGCCAATAAGAGATAGAGGATGGAGATGAATAAGATGTTGTGATGATTACATAATAAGAATGTTGAACAAAAGAATCAGATGTGAGAATGTAATGAATGAACACATCTGAATAGGAAAGGAATGACAGGAGAAGTAGGTTGAAAGTCAAATGTTACTAAATGGATGACAACAGAAGCATGGAGAATTTAAACAAAGCTGAACTAAATACCAAAGCTTGAACTGTAAATAACTAAACTGTTAAAGGAAACCAAATGTCAAAATAACAGTCCTACATAAACATCCTTCTTTCAAAAAAATTGTCCTCAATTTTTAAAAAAGTAAAGAACTAAAATAAACTGCAAAACCAGAATTTGACAAGTTGAACATCTAACATTTTTTTTACATAAAAGTATTTAAAAATAACTAACGTAACCATGACATAATTCCATATTTACAATAAATGTGAAGACTAGGAGAGGATAGAAAAATTTGAAGAAAAAAAAATTTTATCAGAATTTTGAACTTTTCCTTTTTGGCATCATATGTGTAACTTCAATGGAAAATGAACTTGCAAATAATTTCAATGTATATCTTATACTTTCAAGCATGCCATGAAATGAAATACCGTATCAATTAAGAACAAAAAAGAATTGAAATTTTTTGTCTTGATTTCGGAAAAGAAAAAAAAATGTTATGATCTTGAATATAAATATATGTACATATATTTTTTCAAATTATTAAAGATTTCTGTTTTAGTTAAAATTATGCATGTCTTGCCAACTGGAAAAATGTATCTCCTAGACTTACAAAAAAAATGAAAAACTTATATGAGAGCACTACTAGACAAATACCGGTAGATAAAAACAACTATGGTAGCTCAAAGGAATATTGAATAACATTGAAAAGTGTGAGATAAAATACTACTGAACTTTACAAAAATTAAACATATGACATTAAGCAAATAACATAATTACCAGAAATTATGAAAAATCAAACATTTGAATTTATAGAAAGCCATATTTTCTGAAATTATATGACAAAGTATATCAAGTTCAATCTTTGACTTTACTTAATAAAAAACATAAAAATAGGGATATAAAAAATTTAGGAATTTTAACCGAATGTTGGAGAAAAAAAATTGCTGAGTAATACAAATAAAAAAAGACTTATTTTGTATAATTTGTAAAATTACAATATGATGAAACTTCTATCAGTCTATAGTCTAAAAATGATAAATGATTTGAATTGAACATTTAACTAAGTCTGACTTTGTGCAATATTATTGATAAAACTTCAATAAATATACAGTGATTAAAATTTGAAATAATTTTGAGCATTAAGGTATACAAATGAAATATTTCAAAAATTTTGTTTGTCATAATCTCCTTTAGTTTTACAATTTCATATATTGCACTTAGTTCCACATTATTTTCAGATTTAGAGATTGACAAAATTTAAATATTTAAACATCTCTAATATCAAAATATTAAAATGCATTCAGATTCAATATTGAGCTGAGAAAATTATAATTTTGATATACATGTATTGCACATTAATTGTAATCACTTGATCCATATTGACAAATCGTAAATATATTTCAATTTATGTACATTTAAGACCCCAATTTAAGACAAATAAATACCTAAAGAAAATTATCTGATTCAATTAACAAAAATATACTTTTGTAGAATTTGAATGATCTTGCTAAAAAAATGTTTCTATATAAGCCTAACATTAAATCAAAATTAAGGCATGTGATTAATTCCAGTTAAGAATCAAACATGAGTTTGATGAAAAAAAAGTGAATATTGATTGCTTTTTTTGTAATCGAATTCATTTGTGTATAAGAAAACACTCATAAAATACTGGAATTTGTGTATCATATGCCTTTTACAGTATATCAAGAAATAGATCAGTTTGGATACATAGTTTGTCTAAAAATTGATAAAATGTTATTAAATTGAATTTAGAATTTGGCTATCTTAGTAAATATCTATCGTTTTTATACAAAACCGATTGAATAGAACTTATTAAAACATTTGGCAAGATTATTCCATTGATCAAACTGATACAAAATTATTGAATAAACAAAAATTGCATAAATCTAAAGTAAAGGGAATTTAATGATCACAGAAATCATATATCTTGATCAGAAATTATTTATATATTTTTCAACTAATTTGAAATCTGTGACAAAATTCAATGAAAATTGTTTAGTGTTCTCACCATCAGGGAAATAAATTGTCCAAAAGTTCCAATTAAAGTTTAAGAGTTTGAGAAAAGAATGTAGTCTGGTGGTATAATGGAGACATCAAGTTCAAGTTGTTGAATATCGGACCTTCTTAGGGGCGAAAAGTTTTTACTGTGTGCATGAAGACCAGGGGAACAGCATCATCTACTCGTGGGCTGGAGCAACTGAAGAGCAAAAGGTGGCGGCTGGCTTCGAAGATCAAAGCAGAGCGTCATCAACTCTAGATGCGTAGGCGACAGAGTAACAGGCGAGAGGCTGGAAGGTGTCATGCATCAGCGAAGATAGAGGGACAAAGCAACATGAAGACCAAAAGGCAGCATCATCCACTCGACGAAGAGAAGCAAGGCGAGAGGCTAGAAGGCATCATGAGGCAAAGTTGGGAGACTGTTGAGCCGAAGAGACTGAAGAAAAATAGGCAGCGACATCATCCACTCCATGTAGTCGGGCAATGGTTGTAGTTTAAGGCGAGAGGCTGACTCGCAGGCAGAACTTTCATCTACTCACGTTGAGAAAAAGGCGAAGGTTGGCTGGTAATCAGGCAGAACGTTCATCCACTCACGAAGAGCAATAGGCGAAGATCCGAGCTGGTACTCAGGCAAGGCTTTCATCCACTCACGTAGAGCTAAAGGCGAAGACTGGCTGGTAGTAGCATCATCCTACTAGACAAGCCACAGCATTGACGTTGAAGTTGTAGGCGAGCTGCTGGCTAGCATCAATCAGGCAAGAGGTAACGGCTGAACAGAAGTGTGAAGGGCTAAATGTTTCTCCAACAGGAACATGATGACGATAAAGTTGACGAAATATGATTGAAAGTTTGTGGCGAACAGATAAGCGAGGCATGAGGTTCGAACACCGCTGCTACCAGTTGTAAGGTTGAAGAAAATTATGTTGTGAGTTGAAAATAAATGAAGTTCTAAATCATCAAACTGAAGGGAATAAGTAAAACTGAGACGCAAATAAAGAGAACTTAAACCGAAGGAGTCTGGTTGTACACTGCTATATTTGCTGGGCTTCCTTGCCTCAGTAAAACTCATACAAAATTAGCATATATTTAAATTACACAAAATCAACCAATGGAAATAAAGAGAATGGAGAAGCCAACTGAAAGTGGAAAAGTCCAATTCATAAAAATAGCCAATAAGAGATAGAGGATGGAGATGAATAAGATGTTGTGATGATTACATAATAAGAATGTTGAACAAAAGAATCAGATGTGAGAATGTAATGAATGAACACATCTGAATAGGAAAGGAATGACAGGAGAAGTAGGTTGAAAGTCAAATGTTACTAAATGGATGACAACAGAAGCATGGAGAATTTAAACAAAGCTGAACTAAATACCAAAGCTTGAACTGTAAATAACTAAACTGTTAAAGGAAATCAATTGTCAAAATAACAGTCCTACACTTGTATGGCTTAGTCCGTCATGGCACCTGTCGGTCGTTCTTGACGCTTGACTAACTCCCTCTTGGGTCGGTATTCAGGGTATCTTTGTCTGTCTATCAGTCGAGTTCCCTCCTGTATCTGTTTATATGTAACCATTTACAGTACAAAGCTTTGCATTCTTATGCATCGCTCCCGGACCGTTGCCGGGATTGGCTTAGATTAGGTGTGACTTCTAACCCTGGTCTTTGTTTGCCATTCATCAGACAATTCCCAACTCTGTGCAGTTGGTTGTTTTGTCGCGCGAGCCGTTTGCGGCAGCTTCTTGAGACATCTTTTCACTCTGGATTGTTGAAACGATCAAGTCAGTTGGTGATGACGTTCTTCTGACACTAGGCCGAGGGCCCATGATACTATAGTATCATTCTTCTTGGGCTCTTCTTTGGAATCGTCGTTTACGACTTCTTGAGGACTGCCTATTTGACGCTCTTCTATTCCTTCACTTCCTTGCTCTTAAGGACTTTACTTCGAATGAGGCCTTATTTGCCTCCT
Organism: Lytechinus variegatus; assembly: GCF_018143015.1. Taxonomy (NCBI): domain Eukaryota; kingdom Metazoa; phylum Echinodermata; class Echinoidea; order Temnopleuroida; family Toxopneustidae; genus Lytechinus; species Lytechinus variegatus. Next base: position 28,814,611 of record NC_054740.1, read on the forward strand.
CTGTCCCTAAGGCAGCAGCCTTCGTGTCTTCATCTCCCTATTTTACGCACTTCTTAATTTACTACACTGCGCTATACTTACCTATACCATCTCATCAAATTGCTATTCGTTACCCTGACTCAAATAGCCACCGGTAAAAAACTCCCCGAAAGAGGCTAACTGCAATCAGATAGCCTGGGAGACCCGTCACGGGACGAGACCCATAAAACCCCCTCGCCACATATAAGCCTCCTCTTTCGTTACCGCGACGTCGTTGAGTACACTCGAAACGTTTAGCCACCGCGCAATTTTTTTTACGAAGCACGATGTCTGAAGAAATAACTGGAATAAACATTATTAATTCCCAAGCCTCCCCCAACCCAAAAGATCTCAATAAAAAGGGGAGATCAACTCGGTCAAGATAAAGCCGAGGGCCATTATCTCGGTCAAGACAAAGCCGAGAAATAATAACAGCACGATGATAAGGCGGCCAAGATAAAGCCGAAGAATAAGAAGTCTAACACTTATAACCCGGCCAAGACAACGCCGGCTAATGACACTACACAATCAGACACCCAGCCCCTTAGGCGGGAGGTAGACAAGGGTACGGATAAATCGGAAGAGGCTGTTTACACTCCTTCCGATCGGGGTTGCTCCTCATCAAAGAGTAGGGCGGGCAAGAAGAAGCCTCGCGATGACCACTCGTGTTCTAATGACAATCAGGCTCGAGTTAACGACCCACTACAACCCCTATATTTTATAAGAAGCTTCGACTGGCCCGGGATTGTGACCGGTCAGTCCATTCATTGCCAGACCCCGCCGAGACGGGTCATCATCAGTTATCTATAGTACAGTCCACCAGGTTGGTGTATCATCGTACTTGTAGAATTGTGCAGGAGTTCATACAGTGCTGTGGAATTAAGATCTATTCTACGTACATGCGGTTTAAAATAATAATAATAATAAAGAGGAATTATTAACAATTGTAGTAGTTGGATCTTGGAAGCCTTGCAGGCGATCCTCCCCCATCGGGTGCTGCAATCGACCCATCCCGACCCCGAGCCGCCCGAGACAATGGGCTAATGAAAACTCGACTCATTCTAGACCATAATTCAATGCTCTAGACCATAATTCAATGCTCTAGACGTAGAGAGAGAGGCCTAGATCGCCTCATACAAATCACGGAGTTGGGGCTAATGATAACTCGCCTCGTACTAGCCGTAGATAATAGGAGTTTTCCATCGTGGGAGAATCTGATTCGGAATTCGATTACCACCGACCCAATTCATTAGAAGAGATTGGGGGCGATTTCCCCCCATCAAATTCTTATAGCAGCTCCTTGCATTCCCTGAAAGCTGCCCAGCAAATGGGATTCGATCGAAGAGATTCACCATTAGGGGTACGAGAGAGTTCTGGCTTACTCAAACGCGATACTCCGACTAGTGGGAACATGCATTTTAAATACTGCCCTCATCTTCGGGCCGAAAACAGTATACCAGTAGCGTAGCGAATAATGAGCGAGAGAGAAGTCAATCTTCCGCCTGAACTCGTCCGTCTGCGATCAAGATGGACACTCCGTATATAGATCCTGCTTTCGGGACGTCCGCTCCCAGATAAGCAACACTCTCGGCTTATACCCATCAGTAAAGAAGTCTCGAACTATTATCGGTTTGCCGCTCAAGACTTTGAGGATTTTTTGTGCATCCCTTCGGCCCCGGACGTTGCTTTCCGTGTCGGGGATGCGGGATCGAGGAAGACTAGATCGGGCCGTAACCCTCGCCGCGGCACTGGTTACCACTCAGCCGACTATCAGCTTACAGTTGCAGCGCTGGACGTGGCCGCCCGGAGCGGTATGGTTTTCGCCATGTACTAGGGGTATCTGATATCCGCTCGTAGTGATGCTGAGCGGCTTGGACTGAGTCTCTACCAATGACAAGAACTTATTGCTAGAGTCACAAAATCGCTGATCTCCAGTATGAGCAAGCAGCAATCAACACTGCTATGCACAAGGGCAAAGAGGGCTAAAGACTAGATGCTCTCAAGATGATTGAGAAAGGGGCAGCTACTGAGCTGGACTTCTCATTCTCAATAAGCTTCCTTGCGAAGGTAAGGACTTGTTTCATGGACACTTTCAAGAAGTATTGCACAAGTCTTTTTCAGCCAGCACCACAGCTGACAAGACATTTTATAAGCTCTCATCGAGTAGACCTAGTCCAGGCCCAGACCAGAGACCTCCATACGCTAGCTCTAGCTCCATACCCTAGACCTATAATGAACTTAAAGGGTCATCCCCCTCTTCCCTCGCTCTGGTAGCGACGCCAGGAATGAAAGGGGCCGCTGGGAAAGTCATAGGAATCCTCATGGTGGGGGACGGCCGCCAGGCGTTCTTTCAATGCACCAAATTCAGGGCCCCCACTCATAACCGGGACTTATGACAATCTAACACTAAACCTTCCCCACAAGCAGTAGGGAGAAGACTATTTCTTTGCCTTTACTTTTCATTATTTGAAATCTGTTCCAAGTCCACAGCAATATGTAATTTTGAGGTGTTCATGTGCAAAAAAAAAAAAAAAAAAAAACCCTTTCATATCAGAAGAACATAGAAAGGAGGAAATATTGGTGATGGATGAGGTTGTCAAAATAATACCAGGCAAATCATACAGGCATAATGGTAAAACTTGCCAAACTTGGGTTACTTACAAAGTTGCGTTCACTTGTATAGAATGTAGACCTAGTAATATTCTTGATAATTTTGTGGCATCTGAGGTATATATCTACACTATTTTTGGCTTATAAAGCAATGACAGAAGTAACTTGTAGATGTGGTTTATGGAGTGGTCTTTGGATGCTCAGACAGTCTTGAGATCTCAAACCAAGGCCTGAGGGTGGTGAACCCTTAAGAATTGCTGCTATTGTCCATCAGTTTCTACCACACTTGCCACAATGATATCAGCTTCTCCTTGGAAATATTTATGACATAAATCTACTGTGTGTTCCAAGGATAAAGATTCCCATACAATCCCAGAGTTCTCAATCAGGGATTGTGATTAAGATAATATTTTAATGTTCGTAATAGAAATCTGAGTTTAGAAATATTCCAAAATTCTTTTTACCCAATTTATTGTGAGCCCGGCAGCCACTGTGCAGCTCCAGACCGATGAGGCTCTATACTCTAAATGTTGAACGCCGAACAGGGTGGTAGCAAATACCCCCCCACACCTGTTTGTGAGAAGTACATTCTACCAACTGATCCAACTAACTGGTTCTGAAAGTGTACAAGGGGTGGTCAATTTTTTGCCTACATCAAATTGAAGGCCAATATGGTATCTCATATATTTTGCCTGCAACTTTCATTAGGAATTGGTTAATGATAATAAATCAGTTCTTGTTTAGCACATATCACATTATGTCCAAAGACCTGGATATTATTACCCTGGGTTTTCGAGGAATAAAGTCCTGCCAGGTACCCATTCATCTCTCTTGGATTGAGTGCTGCGCAATGTGGATAAAAAAAAAAAAAAATTTGCTGAAGGTAATTATGCCATGACTGGGATACGAGCCCACGACCCTCTGTTACAAAGTTGGAAGACTAATCCACAGGGCCACAACGCTCCACATCATCTGTACGATATTCATTACTATGCAAATGTCATTGGTTTGATCATGAAGCCCTCGTATGATATCAAAAAGTTGCTATGGACCTTGCAGCAATCCAACAACTATCAAAAGGGTTGAGCAAGTGCTGTGTAAAGAGGTTTCCATCCAAAATAACTATTTGAAAAGGATAGAAAAGACAATTCTAGATTTGTTGGGGTTTCCACCAGAAAGGTTATATCTTATGATATGACAGGTTTGTTCTCAAACCAGGGCCCTGTCTTACAAAGAGTTACGATTGATCCAATTAATCGTCCAATTAATCGTAACTATATTGAAATCCATCAGTGTCATAAAATTTTTTCTACAGGAAATTTGCATAATGTCATTTGTAAACAAGAGAAGCTCACTGAAATTTTAAGAAAACAATGAATGCATGAATATACATCATAATTAGAACACTCATGATTCTAGACTCCAGAGATACTTCAGATGGTGTGGCAGTTTACAAATTGATCCAATTTCTGCCTCTTTAAGTCAGATAGCAGATTTATTTCCTTTATTATTTGATGAAGGTTTATCAGTCCCTTTTATAAGGGGTTACTGGTCAACCATAGCAGCCATTCATTCAGGCTTCTATAATAGGGAAACTACCTCAATTCAGCTGTCCTTACCAGACTAACAAGATCCTTCTTCTTAACAGATTCCTCCCAGCCGAAGACTCTTCCCCAATTGGAACCTGCCAAGAGTCCTTCGGTGCCCTAGCCAAATCCCCCTTTAAACCCATACATAATTGCTCCCTTCTTGATCTTTCCATTAAGACAGCCTTCTTGTTGACTATAGCTTCAAGTCTAAGACTTAGTTTGCTTCATGCACCACGGTGAGACCGGGTCATATTCGTTGGGAGAAGGACAGAGTCCGCTTGATCCCTAGACCTGATTTCCTAGCTAAGAAAAAGAAATACCTAAATCCTGTGATGTTGTTCTTCCAACCATTAGGGGGATATCATGGCTGAATGGATAACGCACTTGACTAGCGTCCTTGGAGTCCCAGGTTCAAGTCCTGGGGTGAACAATGTGATTTTACAGTCTCTCGTCAGTTTCCAAAGATAGGTTATGTTGTCCCGTACGTGCCTTAAAGTGGTACATTGATTAAAGTACATTCGCACTTCCCACCAACTGTTCATTAGTTCAATAGAACCTCACAGCCCTGTTAATCCAATTACAATTTCTCGAAGGTTAGTGCAGGGGATCAGGTCAGATGGAGAAAATGCCATTTTATCAGGATCCTTTAGAGCCCACGATTCACGGGGCATAGCAGCATCTTGGGCGCTTTCAGGGTACCTCTTTGGAGGAGATCCTCCAGGCATCCTATTGGACCTATTCAATACCTTTGTATCTTATTACTTATTTGATGTAATAGCCAAGACACAGGTTTTGCCTTGGCGGTTCTTGTCTTGTCCTAATTTTTCCTAGGCTATTTCCAGTTGATATATTTCATTAACGTGGTTGATGATTCTTATCCCTTTATTACAAGAGTAGCTTCTCCAGTTGGGAGACTACTCCATTTTATAGTAAATCAGTTTCTTTATCATTGTTATGCCTACTTGTCTGGAAAGGGTCTCGTTTCTGCCCCTCCTCCAGTTTTTCCGTGCTATTCTAGCAATTTGATGAGATGGTATAGGTAAGTATAGCGCAGTGTAGTAAATCAGAATGCTCAGTAGTGAGCATATTATTTACTAACAAGCTATACTTACCTATAGCTCCCCACCCGTCCTCCCCAGCAGACCTCGCCCCTCCTTGGCAACGAAAGAGGAGGCTTATATGTGGCGAGGGGGTTTTATGGGTCTCGTCCCGTGACGGGTTTCCCAGGCTATCTGATTGCAGTTAGCCTCTTTCGGGGAGTTTTTTACCGGTGGCTATTCGAGTCAGGGTAACGAATAGCAATTTGATGAGATGGTATAGGTAAGTATAGCTTGTTAGTAAATAATATGCTCACTACTGAGCATTCTGGTCTAGACATGCCTCCCTTCACGTTGAATCCGTGTTGGTCTAGCAAATCAAATGAGTATATCCCAGTTATTGATAGTAAATTATGAAAATACTTACCATGATTTTCTTATTTACGAGATAACTGGATATACTCATTTGAACCCTCCCACCGACCCCTTGCCTTGCGTGGCAACATGTCTTGCGTTCAGGCTCATATTTGCGTGATGATCTTGGGATAGTGCGTGCGTAGGGAGATGCTGCGCGCGCGCAGGAAAAATTGTGTACTTTTATTCGGCGTGCAAGTTAATTGTAATGAACTAGCAAATCAAATGAGTATATCCAGTTATCTCGTAAATAAGAAAATCATGGTAAGTATTTTCATAATTACCCAATTCATCAACTATCCACTTACAGCACTCTAATATAGTCCATATGAAATACAAAATGTTTATGAACAATTTTTCATTTGACCAATGGCGTAATACATATAGGGGAAGGCGGGGTAAGTTGTGACAGTTTTTGCTTTTTGCATGTTAGAATTGATATGATTAATAATCTTGTCGAAATAAGTACCTTGCCTTGAAATTTAATTCTTCTGAAATATTTTCCACCTATATATAACTTTCTATCCCCACACTGAAAGTCATCGTGACCTTTGAAAAAAACGATGTCAAATGGCTCAACTTGCCCCATATATGGGGTAAGTTTGAGCCACCTTCTGGGGTAAGTTGAGCCACAAAAACTATGTACAAAATGTATGGGGGAGAACCAGCATGTCAGTTTTTTGTTTAAAGTCTTTTCACTTGCTAATTCTCTATAAATACTAACATCCTGTAAAAGGAAAAGAGCAGTCATGTAAATTTGCTCCTTTCAGCCTACATTTCAATCGATTTTTATGGTTTGTTTGTTTTTTAAGATACATTACCATATGAATTACCATGGCTCAACTTGCCCCATGCTGTGTGGCTCAACTTACCCCAGTCCGAACTTAGTGCGATAATTTCATATCCACACATTTACTATGCATCCATCATATGAAAGACTATGACAAGAATGAAGATCCATACCTGGACTAATAATGTTGTTATCATGTCTTTATTATATTTAAAGACGTGTGTGTTTATAAAGCACTTATCTATTTCACACCCTTTTTTTACTTTTTTGTCTGAAATTCATATTTTTCCCTCTTAAAAACTACTTTTTGTTTCAAAGTTGGAAACAATGTGGTGGGGTAAGGGGTTATGCTATGGGTCATCAATACATGACACCACCACAATGTCTGACTCATTCATTATTGGCCTGGGGCTGGTGGCTCAACTTGCCCCTATGCTCAACTTACCCCGCCTTCCCCTACATGTAAGTACATGAAAGTGGAAATTTCACCATTTGGGCATTTGACAAAAAGACAGTTTACATCAAGTGAAAATTAGCAGAAGTGATTCTTGGATCAAATTACACCAGATTGATAATAGACTAAAAAATTGTTTTTATTGTCTCACCTGCATAGCAGAGTGAGACTATAGGCGCCGCTTTTCCGGTGGCGGCGACTGCGGCGGCGTCAACATCAAATCTTAACCTAAGGTTAGTTTATAAATGACATCATAACTTAGAAAGTATATGGACCTAGTTCATGAAACTTGGCTATAAGGTTAATCAAGTATTACTGAACATCCTATTAGAGTTTCATGTCACATGACCAAGGTCAAAGGTCATTTAGGGTCAATGAACTTAGACCATGTTGGAGGAATCAAGATCAATATCTTAACCTAAGGTTAAGTTTTTGAAATGTCATCATAACTTAGAAAATATGTGGACCTAGTTTAAGAAACTAGGACATAAGGTTAGTCAAGTATCACTGAACATCCTGCATGAGTTTCACGTCACATGACCAAGGTCAAAGGTCATTTAGGGTCAATGAACTTTGGCCGAATTTGGGGTATCTGTTGAATTCCCATCATAACTTTGAAGTTTATGGATCTGATTCATGAAACTTGGAGATAATAGTAATCATGCATCACTGAACATTTTGTGCAAGTTTCAGGTCTCATGATTAAGGTCAAAGGTCATTTAGGGTCAATGAACTTTGGCCGAATCAGGGGTATCTGTTGAATTACCATCACAACTTTGAAATTTTATTGGTCTAGTTCGTTAAACTTGGACATTAGAGTAATCAAGTATCATTGAACATCCTGTGCACATTTCAGGTCACATGACCAAGGTAAAAGGTCAATGAACTTTGGCCAAATTGGGTGTGTCTGTTGAATTACCATCATAACTTTGACAGTTTATGGATCTGATTCATGAAACTTGGACATAACAGTAATCAAGTATCACTGAACATCCTGTGCGAGTTTCAGGTCACATGATCAAGGTCAAAGGTCATGTAAGGTCAATGAACTTTGGCCATGTTGGGTGTTTTTGTTGAATAACCATCATATCTCTGTAAGTTTATTGGTCTACATGTAGTTCATAAAAAGTGGACATAAGAGTAATCATGTATCACTGAACATCTTGTGCGAGTTAGAGTAGTTTTAAAAGTCAGCACTGCTGCTATATTGAACCGCGTGATGCAGGTGAGACGGCCAGAGGCATTCCACTTGTTATACATTTAGATGATCTGAAAATAGACTGCTAGTATCAATTGGATACAAAGCGGTGGGATTAATCCTATACTGTTATCGTTCTCTTTGAAAGTAGACTTTGTACATAAAGCTGCTTTGAGTGGTTTCAGCATGCCTCTCTTCTGATTAATTTCTACGTGAAATGTAAGTTTTTGATCTTCCACTTTCATGTATGCTGTTCTTGTTTAAAATGTATTCAAGTGCTCTATTTAAAGGTCAAGTCCATCTCAGAAAAATGTTGATGTGAATCAATAGAGAAAAATCAGACAAGCGCAATGCTGAAAATTTCATCAAAATCGGATATGAAATAAGAAAGTTATGATTTTTGTCTCACCTGCATAGCAGAGTGAGACTATAAGCGCCCCTTTTCCGATGGCGGCAGCATCAACATCAAATCTTAACCTGAGGTTAAGTTTTTGAAATGACATCATAACTTAGAAAGTATATGGACCTAGTTCATGAAACTTGGCCACAAGGTTAATCAAGTATTACTGAACATCCTATTAGAGTTTCATGTCACATGACCAAGGTCAAAGGTCATTTAGGGTCAATGAACTTAGACCATTTTGGGGAATCAACATCAAAACTTAACCTGAGGTTAAGTTTTTGAAATGTCATCATAACTTAGAAAATATATGGACCTAGTTCATGAAACTTGGACATAAGGTTAATCAATTGTCACTGAACATCCTACGTGAGTTTTATGTCACATGACCAAGGTCAAAGGTCATTTAGGGTCAATGAACTTTGGCCGAATTGGGGGTATCTGTTGAATTACCATCATAACTTTGAAAGTTTATTGGTCTAGTTCGTTAAACTTGGACATTAGAGTAATCAAGTATCACTGAACATCCTGTGCGCATTTCAGGTCACATGACCAAGGTCAAAGGTCAATGAACATTGGCCAAATTGGGGGTATCTGTTGAATTACCATCATAACTTTGAAAGTTTATTGGTCTAGTTCGTTAAACTTGGACATTAGAGTAATCAAGTATCACTGAACATCCTGTGCGAGTTTCAGGTCACATGATCAAGGTCAAAGGTGATGTAAGGTCAATGAACTTTGGCCATGTTGGGTTTTTTTGTTGAATAACCATTATATCTCTAAGTTTATTGGTCTAGTTCATAAAAAGTGGACATAAGAGTAACCATGTATCACTGAACATCTTGTGCAAGTTAGAGTAGTTTTCAAGGTCAGCACTGCTGCTATATTGAACTGCGTGATTCAGCTGAGACGGCCAGAGGCATTCCACTTGTTCAGTTCAATGTTTCGCTTATTTTTAACAAAATAGTTATATGAACGAGCCAGTTACATCCAAATGAGAGAGTCGATGATGTCAGTCAGTCACTCACTATTTCTTTTGTTTTTTATTGTTTGAATTATGCAATATTTCAATTTTTACGAATTTGACGATTAGGACCTCCTTGCCTGAAGCACAAAATGATAAAATAATGGAATTCCACGTGTTCAGGGAGGAATGAAACTTCATTTCACATGACAATGACGAGAAAATAAAAAATATTTCATATAATAAAATGCAAAAGAAATAGTGAGTGAGTGATGTCATCAGTTCCTCATTTGCATACCAACCGAGATGTGCATATAACTGTTTTGTGAAATGAAGCGAAACTTTAAAATGCCATAACTTTCTTATTTTACATCCGATTTTGATGAAATTTTCAGTGTTATGCTTGTTGAATTTTTCTCTTTTTATCCAAGATTTTGTTGGGGTGGACGTGTCCTTAGTTGATTGTCCAGTATTTTATGCTGAAATGGTATTGAAACTACAGTGGGTCTGTACTACTTTGATCTATGCAGAAAAAAATGATGAACTTCAAGAGCCACAGCCTTAAAGTAGATTTTCATGTTTAATACATTCCCTCTGACAATCCCATGCCAATTTTCATTTCAGAGGGAAAATATATTAGCCTAATTTTTTGACTTAGGTGTAAACATGAAGTAATCATTCATGTTAAGGCTTTTCAACCAATTCATTGATGTTACTTGTACTTATTATGTCATTGATACTAAGAAAAAATACGAAATTGTTTCACAAATAAAATTTCTTGAAAAATTTAAGCATGTTGGATGGAAAATTATTAATTACCTTTTCTATATTGCAGGAAATATTGATTTCCCCTGTTATGATTACAGTCTATGCCTGAAAGTGATGGACGAGATATTTCTCAACATATGATTTCTCAGCAAAGATATTAAAATTGATACCTGTATATGGGAGCATTTCATATCAGAGGAAGAATTCTGTCCGACATTCTTTCACATTTGCATGATATTGAGAAAATTGAAGAAAATTTGGTTGTAATCTCATATTGTATGAAACAGTAAATATGAATCTTCTAGAAAATCCTATACAATTATCTTTCAAAGCCAAGCTATAAAATTGAGCATAATGGTTACCAATTTTGGAACAGGCCCAGCTGTCCAATTCAATTATTTTCATTCTTTTTTGTTAAATATGCATGCTCACAGGGACTGCCACAGCTGGATTGTAGTTTTGAACAAAATATTCCAGAACAGGATTTACCATACACAGGTGAACCTTACTCATCATGCCAAACTTTGAATTTAGATGCTTCTGCAGTGTTCCAGTATAAAAAGAATGATAATGCATCATTCTTTCATGAAGGTAGGTTTAATTGGCCTTCATTATTCTCTCGCCTAAAAACAAGACATGAGCACATATGAAATTTGCCCTAATTTTGTTTTTGTGTGTATTTTTTTGGCTTGTACTCAATTTATATAGCTAGTAGAGTGCTAATTTTGGGTGATGAAATATATTTTTACATTTTAATGAAAATATACCAAAAAATTTCTGAAAATAATTAATTTCCTATGTATTTGATTGTTTTTTTATTCTTATGTATTTTTTGTCAGGGACCCTTTTGCGATCATAATTAACATAGAATAAATCCTTCTAAACCAACCAAAGTAAAAATATTCATACATTTATGATTTTAAGTTGAAAAACACAATTTGCAATGACTTTGTACAGTCACGTAATCACGTTTTTGAGCATATTTGGGACCAACTCGTGTGTACAAAATATTGCTTAATTTTTGGAACCGTGAACCCGGGCATCGCAAGTTTGGTCTCAAAAGATGCACAAGACTTGACAGTAAAAATTCAGCAAGCGGCACGTTAATAAAAATTTGTGCGGTGGCGGAGCAGCGAAATTTGTTATTAAAGGTGGTTTAAATTAACCCCTTTCCTGTTTAAATAATAAGGGTTAAGTTAATGAAGTTTCAAGGTAATTTTTCTCTGGCCTATAGGCGCCACTTTTTTTACGGCAGCAGTGTCGTCGACATTGAAATCTTGACCAAGGTTAAGATTTTGAAATGACAGCATACCTAACTTAGAAAGTATATAGACCTAGTTCATGAAACTTGGATATAAGTTTAAACAAGAATTACTGAACATCCTGCCTAAGTTTTAGGTCACATGATCAAGGTCAAAGGCTTTTTAGGGTCAATGAACTGAGACCATGTTGGGGGAATCAATATCGAAATTTTAACCAAGGGTTTTTTTTGCAAAAAGTATATGGACGTAGTTCATGAAATTTAGACATGAGGGTTATGTTGTATCTTTGAAAATCTACTCGAGTTTCAAGTTATATGACCAAGGTCAAAGGTCACTTAGGGTCAATGAACTTTGGCCATATTGGGTGTATTTTGTGGAATTGTAAACTTACAAATTCTATGGATCTAGTTCATGAAACTTGGACATAAGAGTAATCAATTATCCCTGAACATCCTGTGCTAGTTTCAGTTTACATGAACAAGGTAAAAGGTCATTTTAGGGTTAAAGAACTTTGGTAAATAGTATTTTTGGAATTTTCATCATGACTTATAAAAGTGTCTGGATTTAGTTCATAAAACATGGGCATAAGAGAAAGCAAGTGTCCCTGAATATTCAGCGCAAGTTTCAGGCCACATGACCAAGGTCAAAGGTCATTTAGGGTCAACGAACCTTTGTAATGTCGGGGGAATTTGTGCGATGTCATCATATTTAAAGGTTTATGAATCTACAGTGTAGTTCATAAAACTTAGACATAAGAGCAACCATTTACATGTATCCCTGAATATCCTGTTCACGTTTCAGTGGCCTGTATCACTAAGCGCTAAGATGCGTCTTAAGCATCGATAAGTCCGGTTATAGGACTTAGTGTAAGATGCATCTTAGTGGGAGTTTCACAAAGACCACTAAGACGCGTACTGTACTTAGTACCCATTTAACTAAGTTGCATACAGAGCGTAGCCCACGTCTCGTCGAGAAGAGACATAGGAACAGTTCTTAGTGTAATGTCATGTTTCCTAGTGGCCACAAAATGCAGGAGCGCTTCGACTTCGACCCTTTGGAAGTCCTTGCTTCTTTTTCTAGGCGTTTCCTAAATTTTTTGAGGCAAATGCATATTGTTATTAATTTATTTTTATGAATTGCCCAACATCATGTCATTGCCTGTCTGTACACTACCAAATATGTTTATAGTAGAGAGAGGGGGGGGGGGGGGGTGGGGGTAATGAGCACTATTTTTTGTACTCAACACCTCCCTCCTCCCTTGAGAAAAAACAAAAAGGTAAAATTTTGGTTAATCTTTTGTTTTCGTCGAGGTATTAAATACAACTTCCACTGCATACATTTCACTTTCAATATTTTACTTCTATATGTTGTCTTAAGAAAAAGGTTAATACCATACCTTCCCCATTATCCTCCTACAGTAGTCAAAATTATGTTAAAGTGACAAAATTCCTCCTCCTTTCACTTTTTAGTCGCAGACGAAAACTTGCGGGAAATTACTACTTTTTATCTTCACACAAGGTCGAAGGACATGAAATTAGGCTTCGTAGACTCAAAATCCAGACGTTTTATTGTTGAAGACGCGTCGCACACAGGACTTAGTAAAGAACTGTTTAGTGGAACTGACACACCAACAGGACGTCAGTAAGACCCGTCTTAGTGTATGACGCGTCACAGCGACACTAAGTCCCATTACACTAAGTACTGTTTAGTGAAACAGGCCCCAGGTCACATTACCGAGAGCAAAGTCCACCCCCCCATCAATGGTTTGCACATTAATTTTACTGTGCGAAATTATATGACCGTGCCACTCGCTGACTTTTTACTTTCAAGTCTTGCACAACTTTTGAGGCCAGTTTTGCGTCACCAGAGTACGCAATTGTGAAATTAAGCAACATTATGTAAGTGCATGTCAGATTTAGTTCAAAGTCAAAACAAATTGTGTTTTCAACCATTTACCATAAATATATGATTATTTTTAGTTTTACTGGTCTAATTGTATTTATTTTGTGCTGTTTATGATCTTAGAAGTGTCCCAAACAAATTTTATTGAAAAAATAATGAAAAACAAAAGGTAAAAAAATACAAGAAATACATAGGAAATTGCAAAAACATTATAATACATAAGAAATTAATGAGGGCCCCATCTTACAAAGAGTTGCGGTTGATCCAATTAATCACAACTATGGAAAGCCAGCAATGTCAACATTTGTTGTGCATGTTTGTTCTAAAATATTTTCTATGAATTTTTTCAATAAAATTTGTTTGGGACACTTCTAAGATCATAAACAGCACAAAATAAATACATTTAGACCAGTAAAACTAAAAATAATCATATATTTATGGTAAATGGTTGAAAACACAATTTGTTTTGACTTTGAACACAAAATTTGTCTGACATGCACTTACATAATACATGCATTGAATGTTTTCTTGAAAATTCACTGTTCTTCTCTTTGTTTACTAAGGACATTGTGTAATTACCTGTAGCAAAATCATGACATTGATGGATTTCCATAGAGTTACGATTAATTGAATCAATCCTAACTCTTTGTAAGATGGGGACCTGATATTACATTTTTGTCTCACCTGCGAAGCTGAGTGAGACTATACATTTACATGTAGGCGCTGCTTTTGCAACGGCAACGGTGGCATAAACACCAAATCTTAACCAAAGGTTAAGTTTTTGAAATGACAGCATAATTTAGAAAAGTTTATGGATCTAGTTCATGAAACTTGGCCATATGGTAATCAAGTATTACTGAACATCCTGCCGTAGTTTCAGGTCACCTGACTTGCGGGAAATTACTACTTTTTATCTTCACACAAGGTCGAAGGACATGAAATTAGGCTTCGTAGACTCAAAATCGAGATGTTTTATTGTCGAAGACGCGTCGCACACAGGACTTAGTAAAGAACTGTTTAGTGGAACTGACACACCAACAGGACGTCAGTAAGACCCGTCTTAGTGTATGACGCGTCACAGCGACACTAAGTCCCATTACACTAAGTACTGTTTAGTGAAACAGGCCCCAGGTCACATTACCGAGAGCAAAGTCCACCCCCCATCAATGGTTTGCACAATAATTTTACTGTGCGAAATTATATGACCGTGCCACTCGCTGACTTTTTACTTTCAAGTCTTGCACAACTTTTGAGGCCAGTTTTGCGTCACCAGAGTACGCAATTGTGAAATTAAGCAACATTATGTAAGTGCATGTCAGATTTTGTTCAAAGTCAAAACAAATTGTGTTTTCAACCATTTACCATAAATATATGATTATTTTTAGTTTTACTGGTGTAATTGTATTTATTTTGTGCTGTTTATGATCTTAGAAGTGTCCCAAACAAATTTTATTGAAAAAATAATGAAACAATGTTAGGGGAATCAACATCAAAATCTTAACCTAAGGTTAAGTTTTTAAAATGTCATCATAACTTAAAAAATATATGGACCTAGTTCATGAAACTTGGACATAAGAGTAACCAAGTGTCACTGAACATCCTGTGCAAATTTCAGGTCACATGACCAGCATCAAAGGTCAATGAACTTTGGCGGCCTTAAATGGGGGTATCTGTTGAATTACCATCATAACTTCAAAAGTTTATGGATCTAATTCATGAAACTTGGCCATAAGAGTACTAATCAAGTATCTATGAACATCCAAAATACGCAAATTACCCATTAAGTTGTCTGCCCATTGGCAATGTTTCAACTCTCAAAAGATGATTTACCAGAAATTTTTTCTTCCTTGTTTCAAAGAAACAACCTTATCCATTCTTACCCTACCCGCCAAAGGGACTCATTTCACCTTCCACGTACTCGTACGTTATTTGCTCAAAGAACAATTGTATTCGAAGGACCAAGGCTTTGGAATAATCTTCCAAGCGAAATAACTAGCTGTTTATCTCTAAGTATGTTTAAATGTAAACTGAAATCATTTCTTTTGTCCAGTTATGGACACCGTTAAGACGCACTGGCTGAATATATGTAATATATTTGATTTGTACCTTTTTAAAGGTATAATGTGGTATAGTTTTTTATTTATTTATTTTTTTCATTCTTCGCTCATCCCCCTCCTATATTTCACATTGTTCACTTTTCCTCTAATTCTTTACCCCTTGATTTTGTGCTAATGTTTGGCTTTTCCTTTGTAGTCTAATTATTCTTTAGTGTCCGATCTCCTTACGAACTTCATAATTACTTTAAGGAACCTGCAGACACTACAAGCTCTGCTTTTCATGCAGGTTCCTTCATATTTCACTTTATTTACTGCCATTATCTTTGTATTTTTCTATGTAACCAAATGTATTTCTTGTATTATGTTATTATTTTGTTATCTTGTGAAGTATGAAAATAAATTCAATTCAATTCAATTCAATGAAATGCATTAAATTGTGCGGCAAGAGTGAAATACTCTCTGAAAAAATAATTTTTGACAAAATATTTTTTTCCTACTATTCAAAATGGCTGCCATAGGCTATTGTATACTCTATTATGTACAATATGAATAGGGAATACTAATTTTCAGATATGAGCACTAAAACATACCTGCCAACTACTACGATCTTGGCGTAATTATTACTATTTTTGTCTCACCTGCATAGCAGAGTGAGACTATATGCACCGCTTTTCCGACGGCGGCGGCGTCAACATCAAATCTTAACCTGAGGTTAAGTTTTTGAAATGACATCATAACTTAGAAAGTATATGGACCTAGTTCATGAAAATTGGCCATAAGGTTGATCAAGTATTACGGAACATCCTAATAGAGTTTCATGTCACATGACCAAGGTCAAAGGTCATTTAGGGTCAATGAACTTAGGCCATGTTGGGGAATCAACATCAAAATCTTAACCTGAGGTTAAGTTTTTGAAATGTCATCATAACTTACAAAATATATGGACCTAGTTCATTAAACTTGGACATAAGGTTAATCAAGTATCACCAAACATCCTGCATGAGTTTCACGTCCCATGACCAAGGTCATTTAGGGTCAATGAACTTTGGCCGATTTGGGGGTATCTGTTGAATTACAATCAAAACTTTAAAAGTTTTTGGATCTGATTCATGAAACTTGGACATAATAGTAATCAAGTATCACTGAACATCCTGTGCAAGTTTCAGGTCACATGAGCAAGGTCAAAGGTCATTTAGGGTCAATGAACTTTGGCCGATTTGGGGGTATTTGTTGAATTACCATCATAACTTTGAAAGTGTGTTGGTCTAGTTCATAAAACTTGGACATAAGAGTAATCAAGTATCACTGAACATCCTGTGCGCATTTTAGGTCACATGACCAGGGTCAAAGGTCAATGAACTTTGGCCATAATGGGGATATCTGTTGAATTGCTATCATAACTTTGCAAGTTTATTGATCTGACTTTTGAAACTTGGACATAATACCCCTTTCATAAACCCAATTACCATGAATTAGGCGGCTAATAGCAGCATAATTTGGTCGTAAAATTGGAGGAGGACAAGAGTTATCGGCATTACTCTGATGCTGCTATTATCCGCATAATAGCGGCATCGGGATAAGATTTTGAGTTTATGAACGCATTTCCAAATAATGCGGATAATTGCCATGGTGCGGTCACAAGGTCACCCTTTTCCAACACAACCGCATCGGAGGGGGCATGTCCAGTTGTCATGGCGATTATCCGCCTTTTTCAGGACGGGCGCTCGTAAAAATAATGCGGCTTATTTTCGGAGTTTATGAACGCAATTTTTATTGAATTATCCGCATTACTCTTAGGCGGCTAATTGGAGGATAAGTTTATGAAAAGGGTATAAGAGTGATCAAGTATCACTGAATATCCTGTGCAATTTTCAGGTCACATGATCAAGGTCAAAGGTCATGTGAGATCAATGAACTTTGGCCGCATTGGGGGTATTTGTTGAATTACCATCCTATCTCTGTATAAAGTGTATTGGTCTAGTTCATGAAAGGTGGAAATAAGAGTAACCAAGTATCACTGAACATCTTGTGCGAGTTATAGTAGTTTTCAAAGTCAGCACTGCTGCTATGTTGAATCGCGTGATGCAGGTGAGACGGCCAGAGGCATTGCACTTGTTTCTCTCTTTTTTTCCCTTTTTCCCCAAAGGAAACGGCTAGAAAACGGCTAAAAAACGGTGACAAAAAAGTGTACCGGCTATGGAAAGCTAACTGTATGCAACAATGATTTTTATGAGAATAAAATAGTGAATACCTCCCTTCGGGAAAACGGCTAATAAAGGGCGAATACCTCCCTCGTGGAAACGGCTAATAAAGGGCGAATACCTCCCTCGTGGAAACGGCTAATAAAGGGCGAATATCTCCCGTGCGGAAATGGCTACAAAACGGCTAATATAAGGGTAAATACCTCCCTCGGGGAAAAAGCCTTGACAAACTGCTAGTAAATGGCCAAAGGCACAAAAGTAATAAAAAATAGGACTAAACAAGTACAAATCAGCAAATAATGTTGTACCACACGCGCAGGTGAGTGCTGACAACTTGGAATAACATTGATACTATCGTAATGTACGGTAATGGATAATACCAAACAATCTTCTTTTTTTTTTCAATCATATCAAACCTTTTCTTAAAATTCATCAAACTTTCACCATAAAGTAATCACAAATGCCTACTAAATACTATTAAGATTTAAAAAATGGCTGAATTCAATCGGTCTATATCTGAAAAAAAGATATATTCTGTTATTTTTTAGAAAATTGATACTTCACAGATATGAATTTTTAAAATTATTTTTCTTTTGGAAAGATGTTGCAAAGTGCTAAATGTATGCAATATACTGTAATGTATACTGCATTATTTTCTTTGTCTTCTTGGGCTTGTTAACCCGTTGCCAACGGGAGCCGGCTATATACGGTTCCCTAAAACTCATTCATGTACGGGAGCCGTATATAGTCGGTTCCCCAAAGGCTATTACTCGCATCCATTTGCAGGCTTTAAAAATACAATTTTATACTATGTTTCTGCCTTTTCTGTGTTATAATTACAATGTCCATTAATTAATCTACACATTCCAGAAAGTCATACGTTTTTACCTTTTGTTTCTATAGTTTATAAAGCATTATAAAACAAGTTATGCTTCGATGAGAGTCCAATGTTGGCGTACAGTGGGCATTGTCGCGATGAAAGCTTGATTTCAATGATTTTCAGTTTCGCAGAACCACGTATATACCGTAATCAATAAAAGTGAGGGAAAATAATGGGAGCAGCGAAATGCAACCCAAAACGCACGCAGAGCTGCGTGCGCTGATATGATCATCGATAGATCGAAAACGATCGATACTATATTAGATTGCTTGTGAGGTTTCAAAATGGCGCCGTTGATAAAATATAGGAAGAAGAAAAATCATGGTTTCAGTTTATAACACATCGATTTTTGTTTTCCTCTTTCATTTAGGTGCATTATTTTGCCTCTTGAAAATGGTTGTCATAATATTCAACTTCATGAACTGATCAAGCTAGATCAAACTAGAAGAGAGTACACGACTTTAAGTTGATATCGATTTCTATAATCCTAAACAAAAGTGTATATAGCTGGCTATTGAGAATACTTCGGATCGTACATACACTCTATTTTGTTCTAACGATACGGATGGGGTAATTGATGGAGGCATGGCCCCCTTTCCTTTGAAAATGACAAAAGGGCATCCAGCGAAGATCAATAAAGTTGCCACTTATTAACAATGTAAAAGAGTGACTTGAAAGGGAAGGATGTATGGATGAATTCACCCTTTGTCAGTTTGGTTTAACACCAAAGAGTGATAAACACCGTGACATAGGCATAATCATGCTAATGAAGACTAATATGTGTTATTTACGATGTCCAAAGTATATGAAGCATGTTTTATCTATATAATCTCATTATATGAATTTTCGAAAAATCTAAGGTTTCCCCAATTGATTTTATGCTGATGCATGTTATCGTGGTTTGGTTTGACCTGCATATAAAAAATGTGATGCGATAGGAATCCAGAGCATGGAGTAAATATGCATTCCATGGATATATCATTCGAGAAGATAGAGGGAATGATAAGCAGAATATATTGAAATAAAATATCTATGTTTATGTCTGCAAACAGGCCTATAATGCTTTTCACGGAACAAATGATGTAAGCCGGGTAATAAATAAGTAGAGCGCCTTGATCACAATGTTTAGTGGATATTGAATTATTAATCATTATCATCATGCGGCATGTTTTATTTTTTTTCTAATTGATTGTTAGAAGGGTGCGAGAAAAACGGCATAAAGCATATTGTGATTCCATATACGTCCATTCGGTTATTTGTTTCATTTTTGGCCGTACTCCATAGAATATAACAGACGCTCAAGTTTAATAAACATAAATATGAGATAAAGCAATCAGTACATGAATTAATTAATAAAGACAATTAACTATTTAATAAAGACAATTAACTATTTAGAGATAAGTATCAGTCAATATGAGCTGGAATATGATATTTAGGCAGGCGAGAATGGCCTTTCTATGTATCTCTTTTGAAGCACGCTCTTCCTCTTACAGTTCTCTAATTAACTCGTTATATTTGTATTTCCATCGGAGCTCTTATGGATTGTTGGCTACAAGGAAAAAGGAAGGGGAGAAATAAAACATAAGAATTATTTTAATACATCGAAATTCTGTAAAGGTGAATGTACCGGGTGAGAAATTATATACACTTACGACATTTTAGAATTTTACTTTGGCAATGCAGGTTATTGTTTTCAGAGTCCTTCTTCATCTTGACGAAATTGTATATTAAAACAAACTGAACGCAGGAAATAATGCTTATCAAAATTCCTGTGAATTCTTAGATTGCATGCACCTGACATTGGTGTTAATTTAACCTTAAGGTCATGCTCTATCCATAAAATGGTGTTTAACAACAGTTTTGCAGTGCGTTCTGTATTCATAGCCCAAAATGTAGCGTATTAAACGGACATGACACTTTCGTCCACTTTTTGTAAGCGAATATAATTATTTAATTACAAGATATGGTACTAGTCTAATTGTTTACATGTTAAGGCTGGATAGTATCCCTAAATTAGACCCCAAAGTAGCCAATCTGGAATAAAATTATTGGAAATGGTTTTTTGACTGATTTGAGTAGGTATGGGTGTCAACATTTACCAAAAAAAGTTAGGATGAATACGGGTTGGGGAAAGTGCTTTTTTTCAAGGTCAAAGGTCAATGACATTTTCATATATACTGTATAATGGTATCTCTGAGATGGAAAGGTGCAGGTTGGTGATAATGATTTCAAAATGCACAAATTCTTACCAGAATATAGAATAAAATTAAGTACCTAGAATGCACATTCACCGATGAAATTAAGGTCAAAGCCTTTCAAAGGTCAATGACCTTTTTTACATTATATACTATACTGCATAATGGTATCTCTGAGATGATAAGGTACAGGCTGGCGATCATGGTGTCAAAATGTACAGATTCTTACAAGAAGATAAAATAGAATGAATTCAAGTACTTAGAATTGATATTCACCGACGAAATTTAGGGTCAAAGGTTTTAAAAGGTCAATGACCTTTTTACATTATATTTACCATACTGTATAATGGTATCTATGAGATGAAAAGGCACAGGTTGGTGATCATGGTGTCAAAATGCACATATTCTGACCAGAAGACCAAATGAAATAAAATTAAGTACCTAGAATGCACATTCACCCATAAAATTTACGGCAAGCACAGAATTTTTCGACGTAAGCCAGCGTATGGCTCATACGTCCCGCACACGCGGGTCATAAGTTGTAGGCATGTTACGTGATCGTTGATACACGTTGACACACGTTACTCGTAAGTTACTCATAAGTCGATGTACGTCGAGATAATGTCCAGCGTACCCTAAAACTTACTTCTAACCCATGAGTAACGTGCTTTGAACGTATGTGTAACTTAACTCCAACGTATGGAGACGTATGAAGACGTGCTCGGACGACCACAAAACTTACTGAACGTGTTTATAACTTACAGCTACCGTATAATGGCGTATTGACAACGTTTATAGGAATTGGTATATAAAGGTGGGGTTCACAGGAGTTTTCTTCGGCATGGCGGTGGTGTTGATACGGTGATGTATCATGCGGTTATGATTTGAATAGTCGAGCGGCAGCCTTTTTATAGGCTACGACACGTGTTCGTCAGCGATACGCTGCCGCGCGCTATGCGTAAGTTAGGCTATTGTAGGGCATAAGTTGTGTACGCCAGCAATACGCTAAGCATTCGTTGGAATACGTTACTTATAAGTTAACGAAGCATTCGATATAAGTTACTAATACGTTATGTATACGTCCAACTCGTTATGAATACGCTAAGTATACGCCCAGAGTTGAAAAAAAAAACAAAGTTCAGCGTATGCCGACGTTTTAGAGAAATTTTGATACGTCGGGCATACGCTGTCTAAAACGCCAAGGTGTGACACCACCTTCAGTTATAGTATTGATTGTAGCATTTGAGGTTAGTGAAATATTGCTACAGAGAAATTAGTACCTTGATTTAGATTTAGAAAATGCTTATCTAAATGCTGCTACTTTAGACAACTTCACCATTTCAAATTATATCGTAAATGATTTTTTTTACACTTTTGGCAATGCATTGCTAAAGTATATTAAAGAGTGCTATTTGATTTAAATTTCACCTCGAACTTGTATTTTGACATCATCATTGGTCCAGGAATCATCTATTAAATTTCTGTTCATTTTCCACGCTGGTGAGTCTTTTTCCCATCAGAATCACTATATACCTACATGCCACAATCAAGTTATCGACATATTTACTTAAATTTCCAGCCGTTTTTGACATAGTTCATTGACCTCTAACCCCTAAATATATTTTTCATGGCCATTATTTATCCTTATTTCAAAGTGAAATTATTAAACATCCAAGTTTTCATTACAAATGGCTATTTTTCTTTCTATTATTCACAAAAACTGTGAATATAATGGATTAATTTCTTTTTGGGGGAATCATGAATGGATATATCAATATTTATTAACTTTTGACCATTGACATTGGATATCAAAGGTGAAGGATAATTCTTTAATATTATTTTGTGCCTTTTTATCTTCTTGCAAAAATTACTTTTTCACACCAAAATCACCAACATGCAGCGTTTTATCTCAGAGATACCATTATACGATATATATAACCTATGTAAAAAGGTCATTGACCTTTGACATTGAACTTTATGGATTAATATGCACTCTGGGTACTTATTTTCATTTTATTTGATCTTCCTGTAAGAAACTCTGCATTTTGACACCAAGATCACTAACCTGCGCCTTTTCATCTCAGAGATACCATTATACCGTATATGGTATATAATGTAAAAAAGGTCATTGACATTTGAAAGGTTTTGACCTTGAATTTCATTGGTGAATGAGCACTGAATGTACTTGATTTTTATTTTATTTGATCTTCTTGTAAGAATCCGTGCATTTTGACACCAAGATCATCAACCTGCGCCTTTTCATCTCAGAGATACCATTATATCGTATATGGTATATAATGTAAAAAAGGTCAATGACCTTTGAAAGGCTTTGACCTTGAAAGTTTTCGTTTAATGTGCATTCTTGGTACTTAATATCATTTTATTTGATATTGTGGTAAGAATTTGTGCATTTTGACACCATTATCACCAACCTGCACCTTTCCATCTCAGAGATACCATTATACAGTATATATGAAAAGGTCATTGACCTTTGACCTTGAAAAAAAGCACTTTCCCCAACCCGTATTCCTCCTAACTTTTTTTTGGTAAATGTTGACACCCATATCTACTCAAATCAGTCAAAAAACCATTTCCAATAATTTCATTCCAGATGGTTACTAATTACGGGATACTAAGAGGTGAGAGACACACATTATAACTGGTCATCTGTAATATCTCCCATTATTTTGCAATTTAAGAGGGGGGCTTTTCATACAATATTTATAAAACAAAATAAATATTTAGAAAAAATTCTTTTACACCAGTTAAGAACAGATAGAGAGTATTTTCCAGTTACTACCATCCTCTACACCTAATTAAAAGAGAAAAAGTTGATAGTAAAGATTATTTTTTATGCATGGCTTACTATTTGATAATATACACTAGCGTAACGGACATGACACCCTTACGAAGTGAACTTCATTAGCACTTCTTTGTTTCAAAATGAAAGAAATATGAATAATGAATGTAATTATGTAACAGCAAAGTACCTTTAAACATTTTTAAGAAAAATATGTCAATATTATTGGCAGGTATCATTAATTTAATAGCTATAGCCTACATGATATTTTTATATAGAATACAATGTTTATCGTACCACTACGGCACACTGAGAAGACCAAATCTCATTTTTTGTGAGAAGAAAACAAATGTACCAGACCTGTATACATCCACGATGAACATATTATGAAATGTATTTTTTGATAAAGAATATGTAGTAGTATTAATGTCAGTTTTCAGATTAAAAAAAAATAACATTAAAAAGTATTTCAAAATTTGTAATAGCAATTCCTGGAAACCAGTCTTTCATCATCGATTATGTATGAGTTGAAAGGCAATCGGAATGTTTGTAAATTGCTTCTGAAATTATTTTTCATTCGAATTAAACATCATCCTGAGTATACATGTAATCATCCTTTCAAATCTTGGATGTTCTAAATCTTACGATCTTACTTGCTGACAAATGTGGCTGTAAGTGTATCTAATTTTGTTGCATTGTCCGCGCTGCTTGTGTACAAATGAAGATACATCATTCAAATCGTGATTATGGCTGACCAAAATACTATGATGACATAATTTATTAATTGCGCCACATTCCTTCCACAGCCCCTTTGCTTTGTGATATTGCAAAGAAATGCCACTGTAGGTTCATGGATTCATAGACCTACGCCATGGAACACAGATATCTGATTCTGAATACAAACTCGTTTTTTTAATGTGAGCCTGTGCCATCACTGAAGAAGTAGAGGTTGGTGAAAGTCAGATAGTTTGAAGGCGGTTGAAGCAAAACATATATCATCAATGATCTCATGAATTCACAAGTTGAAGTTTTATCATGCTCCAAACTGACAGTGCAAACACCTAAGATAATCAATTGTATTGTTCAAACACAAATGATGCAGATTGTGATCTAAGTATGTTGCCAGATCTAGCTGCATCTTTCCTAATATTATGTGGCATACCGTTAATTCTCAGAAAAATATACCAGAACAAGAGCTGAACTTTCATCATTCACTAACTTCTAAAAATGGCTTGAATGACAGGCAGATTCTAGGAGTTATTACATCCGGTTGTCCTCAAGCAATTGAGACTGACCTCAGTCTGTGACACTGGGCCAAATATTTTGTTTTTGTGAATGCTGCCTTTTGTCATCTATAAGGCGTCATGTCCGTTCCGCCATTTTTATGAAAATGGGAAGTGGTAAGGGATAATGATTGCTACACATGGTAGGGGGTTTAGTTCTAACATAGAATCTGAATCTGCAGTACCTTTAAAGGAATTTCCTGTAAGCTATGAAAACTTTAAGTGAAAAACGTAACGGACATGACACTGATAATGTAAAAGAAATCACACAAATCTGAAGACAGATTTCTCTAAAATTGATGAATGGCATAAAATTGAACGATGATTTTCTGTTGATTTAAACATTAATCAACTATTCAAAAGTTAAAAGAGACCTCTGGGACCTTGTTTGCTTTTAGTAGAGACAGGAAAGATGATTTGTTTAAAAATAGCCACATTTTTTACATTTTGCTATTTACTATTCTATTTTTTTTGATGATGGAAAAAAAATACAAAATTTTATCAATATTGCGATTATTCCATTGGAAATTTGTACTTTATAGATTACTTTTTAAGAAAATTTGACTGCTTAAGTGAAATCTGAAACTTCATCTTTTCTCTAAAGTGAACATTTACAATGGAATTGTCCGGTTGCGATTTCATTGCTGACCTCTATTTCCTCCCCCCTTTGCTTGTCAGAAAAAAAGTAAAGACAAAGTAGCGCATTTATAGTCCCCTCCACTGAGAATTCCTTGGTTCACCGCCGATCTCTAACAAATAGATTACCAGCAAAACCGAAAATATCTTTCTGGTCACGCTCATTTTTTTTCCATTTTAAATTGTCCAACATATACTTATGTTATTTTTTCTTGCATTTTTCCATGCATTACTAATCATTTGTTGATCATTAAATCCTTTGCACATAAATGTCAAGAAAATAACCACACACGTTCTAAACTAGTGAAATAAACTGAGAATTGAGTAAGTTCACAATTAATAAAAACGGATTGCAGGGACTTATTGTATATTCTTGGATAATGAAAGAAAGGCAGAATGTCTTGTTTATAATACAAATTTAATTACTAGAATCATGTGATACATAATATTTTTTTTTTTACAAAAATACATGGCAACATCTCCGTTGGATTTTGAATTGAGGAAATAATTTGGAGGTTTTTGTTGAACATTTCTCGACGACGTAAAATCTAGACATCATTTGAAATTGATTATGGGCCGAATATGCTGCACACCTATCCTAATATAGGTTCTATTTTTATTATGGGTTGGGCTTGGAGGGCCTGGTTTGGACATATTTCTGTGATGACGAGATAATAACTAAGAAGGGAAAAAATAGAGGGCCGGGGGCACGGAACAGGAGATGAAGAAGAGAGGGAGAGCATATCCCACTTGTCTGCGCAGTGTTGTAGCATATTTTTTTTCTGATTAAAAGCGTCTCGTATGAAATTGAACCCTACCCCCCCTGCGTAAGCTACTGATTGAATAGAATGGAAAAAAGTAAAGGGAAAATAGAGGAGAGAGAGAATATAAGTAGAGGTTGACTAGAGATAAGGGGATTAGAGAGGGTAGAGGGGATGGCATTCAGCGAAACTGATTCTTCTTTCGGGCTGCACCAAACAAACATGACACTAACAATATTTTTCAATCAAATTTAACTAAATTCTTTTATTCTTTACATGTAAAATATTCAAATGTTTACATAATATCAATGATAACAATTATAAACATGACTATCAACACTAACAATGATAATAACAAATAATAAAAGAAAATATAACAATCAGATAATAATAATAATAATAATAATATTGATAATGATAACAATGATTAAAATTATGAATATAATAATGATAAAACAAAGAAACAGATAAAATTAAAAAAGCAGACGAAACTGAAAAAAAGATGAAGGGAGAAGATAATGGTGATCATGGGGGATGGGGTGGGCTAACTTAAATAATTGGATGATAAATGATCAATAATCTTCATAATAATTGTCGTATACCACCTTGCAAATTTGTGGATTGGTAAGAACTGCTCCCTATCGGGAAGATTATGATTTCTTGTTCAGAAAGTATTACTTGTATGCATATAAAGATACTTTGAAGATTCATGTTTTGGCAGACATAATTTTAAAAAGAAATATCATATTCTTCATTTTTTTTTCATTTTGCAAGAAGAGAACAACAGAGAACAAAATAAAGCAAAATAGGATGACGGGAGTAAAAGAATAATGAGAGTAGGTAAGAGAAGATAAGACGACGAAGAAAAAAAACGAAAAAGAAGAAGCACAAGCAAAATCATAACAAGAATAAAAAGAGGGGAAATAGAAAGAGAAAACTTAGATGGAGGAGGTGTAGGATTACACAATTATCAGTGAAGAAGAAGGAGGAGAAAAGGAAAAGGGAGCATTATAACAAAGAAAAAGGAAAAAAAGGAGGATTTCATTTGCAAGAGGAAACAAAGCAAGACTATATCAAGGGAGAAGGGGGGGGTCTATAAATAGGAAGTATAGAACAAAAAGATGAGACAGAGATCGAACAGAAGAAGAAAGGAAATGAGGATGATAAGATAAGAAGAATATCGAAAAAGAAGAATATGAGAAGAAAAGAAATGAGAATAATAATTTTGATAATAATAAGATCGAAAAAGAAGAAAAGGAAGAAGAAAGGAAGGGAGAATGATAATATTATGATAATAGTAATATCGAAAAAGAAGAAGTCTAAGAAGAACTTCAAAACCCACATCACAAACAATACATTCTCAAAGAAGTCACTCTGTGCAGACATAATTATAGCACTTGAGCGACAGGTGAGCTCTGAACTCCGTGCAGCCAAAACAGGAAATGAACTACGCATGAGCGAAAACTATCGATCGATTAATTCACTCATCGTGGATCGTACACACGCTTTTGTAATCAACGATCCAGCTCGCACGCACGGAACAATGGAGCTGTTCGAACTTGACATGGTCGGCTGATCAATCTCGTTTGGGGTGTTAGAACTTATTCTACTATGCCGTCGCGAACGGGTTAAGATCGTTTGCGAAGTGGGAATGGCCGCACCCTTTCGAGAAAACAAGGATAGCTTTTCTCGAAAGGGTGGGTTGAGGGAGGGGAGTCAAATAAACACATCTTCTCGGGACAACTGGGGGATCTTTTCAGAAAGGCTGTGTTTAATAATTTTCTGAGCGAGTTGTTTCTATAAAAAAATTTCATCAAATAATAGCAAGTAGCAACAACATAATATTAAAAGGCTATTGGTATAGAAGTGTACATATGGGGGAGGGGGCATAGGTCGCTTTCCCTACTTATGACGACTAAAAAAAGGAAAGAAAAGAAAAGGTGAAATATATCATTTTCTAAATACTTTCATGTCAAAACCTACTCTACAAAATTTGATCTTTTTAAAATGAAAATATCAAAATGTTTTGGAGGCTTCCTCGCTCACAACGTTTAGTATGTCAACATTTGCAGATAAGTGTGATGAAACATATCAGTGGCGTAATGAGCCAAAAACTTTGAAGGGGCTAAATATGGCACATCGGGCAAAATTTAAAAAAAAAGTTGTGAGCGAGCAAAAAAAAATTGTTTCAAAATATTATATCTTTATTTTGATCTTAATATATGCTATTAGGTCTTATCTTTCAAATGCCATTAAAAAATAATAATTTTGTTCATGCTTGGGCGAACACTGGACGTTTTTGGGGGGATTCAAAAAGAGGCTTGCGCCCAAATGGCAGAAATGAGAAGTTTGATGATTAGACTTTTGGCTAATCAGCAGACTCTTAATCTTTTCATTATATTTGCCATAATTTTCGAATTATGCTGTCAAATTTCATTTACAAATTCATTTATAATACCTGAATTATTTGTTTTTCATTTAAACTTCTTTTACCATAGTTTAAATTTTCCTTCATAAGTAAGATAAGACTTTTTGTCAACCCAAGTAAGAAGGTTTGCATTATTAATTGGGAGAATTTGTAATTATTCATATCCTTTTATTAAGTGAAACAAATTATGTTATGGTATACCTGTAAAAGACATGAGTCCTATTTTCAAGGTATTATTGAATCCTTCATCAAGTTTAATTATGTTCTTGACAGGACAAATAGGAAAGGATTCATGTCTTTTAATGGCAATGGTGTATTGAGTCAATTTTGAAGGAGCAAGATATGGCAGATCGGGTAAAATGTATTAAAAGTTGTGAAGTGAGCAAGCAAAAAATTTCCACTTATTTTAAATATCAAATTTCGTGATTTTGACATAATATTCAGACAATGATATCATATTTCATTTTCTGTTAGGTTTTTCTTGGTCATGATTTTTTTACATGTATTTGGTGGGGGAGCACCCCGAGCCCCCAACCATCAGTATGCCACTGTTCAAAGGCACCATAACCTTTGTAGCATACAATGAAAGGATTTGAAGAAAAAAAAAACACGCTCTCCATACTTTGGCTTTTAAAAAAATTGTTCTTGCAAAGAAGGAATATTCAAAGTTAAAAGAGAACGTAACTAGAACGGAACAACAACAGAAATATTCAAGCAAATAAATAGATTTGGAAATAAATTTTGACCGGATAATTCGAAAATTATGGCAAAGATAATGAAAAGGTTAAGAGGAATTCTGCTGATTAGCAAGAAGTCTGACCATCATATTTATCATTTTATGCCATTTTGGCACAAGCCTCCTTTTTAACCCCAGACAAAAACATTCCGTTTTTGCTCAAGCATGAACGAAGCTAAATTATTGTAATGGCATTTGAAGGATAAGACTTCAGAGCACCTATTGACACCAAAATATAGAGATCATAATTTGAAACAAAAATTTTATAGACTTTTCAAATCTGTCCCGTTTTTTTTTGGTACGCTCTGTATACTGGCTTTCACTTATCAGTAGGCTACATACAAAAGTCAATGTTTTTGTTGTAACTGTTGTTCTTCGTCATTAATAATACAAGTTTTACTTAAGAAATTGTTGTTCTACTCTCGCCATTCTTCTTCTAATTCATATATTATTGTATTAATAATACATGTATTGCTTTTATTCATACAGTCCTGACAAAGATCTTCTTACAGATCGAAAGCTTGACCAAACGCTGACTATTGCAGTAGGTCCGTGATTGGACAATAGGGTTTGGGGGATTCATCCGGGTTGAAGAAACACAACGAGAGATCACAAGAGATCATTGCGTAACTTAAGTTGAAACAGATTCTTCCTATTGTTAGGTGTTTATACTGCAATTTTCACACCTTCATTCACACCTTCCATTGTTCACAAAACGTGCGAGACGGTGTAATTAATCGACCCCATTCAAGTCGCTACAGCTAGGGTATTCACTCCAAAGCTTCTGTTATACATTGTAAGAGTTATCTTTCCTAAATAAAACGAAGTAGCTCAAGTGCATTAGGGTCTTTAACACTATAAAAGACAGTTTTGACCAATGTTCAATCGAGAACCAGCTCATGTCATCATGGAGGCTGATGTATGCCTCCCCCAAATAATTAAAGTATATCGAAGTGGTTTATATATTTATTTTGGATACTACTTACATGATCAATGGCCCAGTCACATTTCTCTTACAGTGGGTCGAAAACATCCGTTAAGACTATTTGATCTGATATCGCAATTTTGTTTGTGTACACAAAGAGTTCTTATACCAAAAATAGAACATTCTGAGCTTTATTAAGGGAGTTAGAGGGAAAAGTATGATTTTGCACAATACATAATTGCACATGAATTGGCATAATTACATAAATAGCGATTTGCATGAAATAAATTACGATACAATTTTGTAGATTATGTCCCAGGCAATCTGCGTGCCAATATTCGGCGTGATCGCGCGGTCAATGGCCGAGGTCTTAGGGGAGAGGGGCATGGGAGCCCCCCCCCAACCCCATCGGCCATATAAAATCCCAACTTAATACCCTGGCCTAGATAGGGTTAATTATAAGATTAGATGGAGCGTGTGGAGCGACCACGCGAGAAATTTTGCATTTTTTTAGTGAATATAGGGCAAATTTAAGTTCTTTAACTTTATTCGACTTTGAATGATTTATTGTTCTCCATCATAATAGACCACAAATCGTAGAGGGGGATTCGATATCAAGCTCCCTTTTCCAAAAAGGGAGGGATGCATCTCCCGGTTACCGCCCATGAAGAAGGGAAAATAAGAGTAAAGAATAAAGTATTCAAAGAAGTTTCAATCCAATTCAATTATATTTTACTTTCATCTGATTGACATTTTATCAAATTCCACATGAAATATAAAAAATTGAAATAAAACAATAAATGTAGGCCTTTACAATATGTAATTAAAATTTATGAAAGAAGGCGTACCCCCCCCCACAGAAAGTAAAAAAACAGTTTTTTCAAATGAATGAAATGAGAATTATTATCAAATATTACCCATACAAACTAGAGCTTATTTCCAAAAGGAGTTCTTAAGAAAATCTTTAAGTTTATAGAATTATTGCAAATACATTTATTTGTATATATTCTACGTTTTCTAGTCGCTTTTTCTCATCCGCCCTTTTTCTCTGCTTTTTCGCCTTTTTTTCTCTGTTTTCCCGCCATTTTCTCTCTGTTTCATGCAATGCACTCCTTCGGACCCATTCACCCTTTTTTCTCCGTTTATGCACTGCACGTCTTACTACCCATATGCCCTTTTGTCTCCGTTTTCTCGCCGTTTTCTCGCCCTTTTCTCTCTCTTTTATGTAACGCATGCCTTACTACCCATTCGCCCTTTTGTCTCCGTTTTCTCGCCCTTTTCTCTCCATTTATTTGCCGTTTTCTCTCAATATCTTCATTCCTCTTACAGGATCCTCGTCCTTAACATTCGCCGTTTTCTTGGGGAAATAAATAGCTCCGCCTATATTGAACAATGATCGCACTCCATAATAATTCAAGGTTCACGTAGGAAACCTAATGTAGCCGTTTTTTGGCCGTTTTTTTCTCAAAAAATTCTCCCTTTCTTCGCCCTTTTCTAGCCGTTTCAAAACGGCGAAAAAACTGCAACTTTGAATTTCCTATAGGCTGTACAACACACAAAACGGCGAAAAAACTGCAGTGGCTCACTGTGTATTCTAAGATTGACGATCTCTTGAATGATATAAATGTAGATAATGTTATGAATTTTTATTTTCCCCAACCTGCAGGTGGAAAAATCTATTTTGGGCACACAAAGCGTGACTCAGGAAGTGTAGAATCAGAAATCGGCATAGCATCAATCTCAGAGGAAGGAGAGATATCTAATGTAATCAAAACAAGAGAAAATTCTCAAAAAATGATTGCTCAAGGTAGGTATTTCTCTCTACCAATGATGTGTGACTTGAGGGTTCATGACTTGGTCTCTGTTCGGACTCGGGGCTCGTGACTTGGCAATAAGTCCGGTATGAGCCGGGTTATTTTGGCGCTAATGCACCCAGTTTCCATATATGCATAAATTTCCCCAAAATTGTGTGGGTACTCAATATTTTCAAACATCACTCATACATAGTTCAATTTGGATCACAGAGTAAACGTTACCCGTATTAACCTAACCACTAGTCTAATGCCCATGCAATACTAGTATTTGCAGTACATGTACATGTTACACATCAATATAAAACTCTATGATTAGTACCTACACTGAAATGAACTAATGATATAGTGGCTTTGTTGCCAAACTGGGCTTTATTGTACTAAAATCTTTTTTTCTTTTAATAAAACAATAAAAAAAATCTGCCCTGTGTGAACAAACAAGCATGCTTAAACTAGTTTTTGGTAATAACCATGACTTTTTTTCCTGAAAACTGATTCGAAACATTTGGGGATTTTTCTAATGGCTTTGTCTTTTGGGGATTTTTTAGCTCGTACCTGGCATTGGCAACACTGGCAGCAACACATGCATGCACCACCAGTGCTGGTACGCGAATACAGCCTACCATCACACCCTCACGGCCGGCCGTAAAGTTTGTAGACCTGAGTCTGGCTTACAGTCTAGTACAGTGAACAGTTTATAGCATCAGGATGTTTACATTGGTCCCAAGAGTCAAATTATAGCAATTATAAAGTTTACCAACACTTGATACAATATATATGCACCATAGCTAAATACATGTTCCTTAGATTGGCTTTGCATATAGTTCTATTTTCAAAAGAAAATTCTAAAATTCTCACTTTGCAGCTCAGTGTCCACCAAATGTGACATTTCCCAGTGCTACATGTACATAGACACCTTGACAATGTCAGAATTTTCTTTTGAAAACTACATCTATGCATAGGACAGCTGAGATATTGAGCTAGCTGACTGAACAAGTAAATGAACATTTGTATTCTTTTAAATTTTGTCAGCCAAATTGCATGAATTCAACTCGTGGGAAATTCCATAAAATAATCAACTTTTTGTACGTCGGACCCCCATTTTTCTCAAGCTTTTAATTCACTTCATAAACTGACCAAGTCATTGCCTCTTGACAGCATAAAAGACTGTCAAAAGAACAAGAAATTAGAGATTGAAAATTTCATGAAGGTCCCACACATAGGGGGTCAGACGTCTATTGAATTGCCCTTATATGACCAAAACGTAAATATCCTGATGCTACACAGACTCAGTGTCCACTAAAGAGCATTATACACTACATGTATTTTGCTTAATAATTTCATGGTCCGCAGTACAAGCGTAACAACTCCATCCGGAGTTACTCGGGAGTAACTCCACTTCATCTTCAGTATGAAAACACCCTTTAGAAGTTGATCTAAACTTCCTGGGTCAAACTGTGCATTGTGCTTTGCTTGAATTAAGGGAGAAATCAGAATTTGAGTGTGTTTTTTATTAAACTCTGACTCTGTATTTCATGATCATGATTTCTCGTTGTGATTCCTGCTTATGAGGTTGCATAAACACAGCCCTTACCATCTGTTGTTATGCCCTCGTGCCCACCGCCTTAAGGTCAAAGATCACAGAGGTCAATAATTGGACCTTAGAAGTTATGAATTTTTAATACCGTAGATATTTAGTATTTTGCTATGGTGGGGTATAATTTTTTTTTTAAAGGGGGGTACTGATTGAAATAAAAACAAGAATAATTCTTGCTAGCTTTCATGATATTTTTATAACTTTTAGATGCTGACCTTGTGGGAACGCCTTTTATCCGAGGTGATTATGTGTACTTCCTGTTTCGTGAAAATTCGCAGGAGTCTGCAAGCTCCAGTGTAGGCCAACCGTATCCTCTGAACACCATCCGGAGTAGAATTGCAAGGATTTGTAAGGTAAGGTATCATCCCACTGTTCAGGCCATACCAGCCAAGGAACTATTATAGATATATATTGACCGCGATGAGAGGCATGGTTATTTCCATAGGCACGAGGGGACCGCACAACTTGCTATGACCCTAAGGCGCTTGCGCCGCGGGGTCATACCAAGTTGTAGGTACCCAAGAGCCTATGGAAATAACCATGTCTCTAATATTAAAGCAGTCAATATATATGTTTTATATACCAAATAAAGTATAATTCATCTTAAGCATAATATTTGAATTAGGCCCAGAAAAATGAAGAGTAAATGCTTTACCTGTCAATGTCATGTGATCCTGTCATCTCAAATCATCAAAGTACTCATCCGTTGGGGTCATACAGAACAGTTTGACAATAGTAGACCTTGAAAAGTTTATCCAGGCGACTAACTTTAAAACTAATTTCAATAAAAAAAGGTAGTCTTTTAAGTAGAACTCCTTAAAACCAAAAGTCACAAATAGATCCAGTTTTCTTACGGACAGTAAAAATTGTCAATAAGAAATTGTTGAACTTCAAACATTTATACACCAAGGCGAAAGATTGTTATTTATTGTAAATGTTTACACCACAGTTTTGGATGTTGAAGGACTGGTTGGGGCTTGTACTTGATGGCTTGACAGATGAGAATGACTATTTGGATGCTGGCCGAGCTGGTTGCGAAAGGACCTCTCTGTTATTTGTGAAGTTGTCCAGTATTTGCTGCAATTCACAGAGTTTCTGGCTCTCACTTTTCCCACCAGATGTCAGACAAAATTCTGGGATTTCTGTTGTAGATCTAGTACAAGGCCCAGGATCGGATGTCGCTGGTGCTGATTTATTTTGATCAACAGCTGTCGCGATAGCAGAGCTCATGTTCTCTTTGGCATCACTGCTTGTACTAGCATAGTGTTTGAGACTCCCTTCTGATTGATGTCCTGACACACCAGAGCTACCAAGTCTCACGCATTATGCGTGAGACTCAAGCATTTTGGACTCTTGTTCATCCCCTCAAATCTCTGTCTCACACAACTATCACAGCCTTTCCCCATATACTTTGTACACAATGTCTGTGATCTCACTCAGATTCACAGAAAATCTCATGCAAAGCTGGTCTTTGAACTTGGCATCTCTGACACACTCATGATCTCCCTATATCGGAATCCTGCATTTTGCAGGGTGCTGATACTGGTAGCCCTCAAACAATGGTTGGTGTGGACTTTGGTTCCAGCACAAGATGAAATAGATTTCATCTTATCTGGTGTTCTTCCCTAGGGGAGCATTAAAATACCATGGACCAAAGGCAATGAGCAAAGACGCTGCTGTGCACGGGGTACTCGTATATAGTGTCAGGAGCTATTGTCTGGCTCCACTTGGGCGCGAGTCGCACTGTGATTGTCCGAAGCCGCTGGCCAATCAGGGTCCGCGCTGGTGCTGGGTGCCCGCTGTTGCGTGCACTGCATGCTTTGACTGGCCGATGCAGCCGGCCAATCAGCGTCTGTGCTGGTGTTAGGCACCCGATGGTGCGGGTGTCGCACGTTGTGACCGGTGGACGCAGTATGCCGTCGGATGGTAGGTAATCATTCATCAGGGATCTCAATGCCGCTGTCCCTGCTAATTTGAATCGCTTCCTTAATGTGCCGCATATACCAATGCTTGTCGTTAGCGATGCAGCTGACCTCACCCCAGTTAGGCGGATGATCGGAGTCCCAAGCATGTTCTGCAACAGCAGAGCTATTGGTGCGTCTAAGCCGAACATCACGGCGATGTTCCTTATGCGTTCCCCCACAGGTCTACCAGTCTCACCAATGTAGACTTTGTCGCAAGTCGAGCATGGGATCTTATAAACAACCCCGTCGCGTCTGTCGGGGATGGGGTGGTCTTTCGGAAGGACCAGCTGGCTGCTGATGCTGTCGGACTTGAATATAACTCAGATGCTTCTCCAAGCGCGATACCATCAACAAACTGGATTACTATAGTGGATTTAAATTGTGCAGACTGTTCGGACGGAGCGCTTTTCTTCTTAATGACGCGATTAACGAAGGAGCGCGGGTAACCGCTAGAAATAAGAGCCAAGGTGATGTGATACTTCTCTGTAGCTGTGCAATGGGGCTTAGTAACGATGCGTGAAGCTCTGTCGTAAAGTTCATGAAACCCCTCCATAATGGTAATCAAATGTTACTGAACATCTTGCCTGAGTTTCAGTTCTCATGATCAAGGTCAAAGGTCAGTTAGGGTCATTGAACTTTGGCCAGGTAGGGGGTATTTGTTGAATTACCATCATAACTTTGAAAGTTTATGGATCTGATTCAAGAAACCTGGACATCAGTGTAATCAAGTAGATCACTGAACATGGCCAAATTTCAGGTCACATAACCAAGGTCATTAAGGTTAATGAACTTTGGCCATGTTCGAGGTGATTATTAAATTGCTGTCATAACTTTCAAAGTTTATGGAAATAGTTTATGAATTGTGGACATAAGGGTATTAAGTTTCACTGGCGAGTTTTAGGTCACATGATCAAGGTCAAATATCGTTTAGGGTCAATGAACAGAGTATTGTATCATTCTATGAATGGAGTTTTTTGTGAATAATTATTTTATGATAGTTATCAAAGTCAGCACTGCTGCTTGAATCACGTGAGTATTGTACATGTAGCCCATATCTTACCAAAGCAATGACTGATGTGTTTTGAATTAATCTATTGCCTTTCACAAAATATAAGATGCAGTAGGTTCGGGGAAGGGTGTCCAAACACAGTGTAAAATTTTGAAACCCCTTTTGTCTTTGGATTGCCTAAAAGATATGAATTCATGAGAAAGTCTGTATGAATAAATGAATATCAGTTATAAGTAACTTTGTTCAATTTTATTCTCTATCGACGCAGACTTTGCACTAAAAATTTATGAAACATTGCTTATTAACCTTTTCAAATGGCTGTTTAAAATTGATTGTCCAAACCAACAACCTGTCTGGACAGACAGCAACTGGGTAAAGGGTCATTCCATCTGGATTCACCCAGTGGTTGCACCCGACCGTCTCAGAATTCGTTGTAATTTGGTATACATAAAATTCACCATGGCCCAAGCACAAAACAAAAAAAATTAGTCCAATCGGTCCGTTGGTTCTCGCGTTACGGCCCGCCCTTTTCTCCTTGTTTTGACAAAAATGGGCCTGACCTTCAAGTTTCAATGGCCACTGCGTCGTTACGTGTTGACCAATTTTCATGAAACTGGTACCATTTGATAGGAAATTTAGAGAGGAATCCAAAACATGCATCGAATAATGTATTGGAGCAATTTATAAGGTCATGACCTTTGACCTTAAATTTGACCTTGAGTTTGACCCCCGGACACATAATTTTTTAACTTGATTTTCGTGTATGTTAATTATTGGTGTGATATTGACAAAATATGTTAAAATCAATGATGATATTTTATTTCTTCACCTTTAAAAACTCTTCCAAAGATACCATGAAATTTCACTCTAGTCCCACACACTGATATTCATGTTAGTAAAGTGTTTACCAGTTACATGATTTCTTCCAATCTTAAGTTACAGTTTGCAAGCACATGAAAAGAAATTAAGCTTAATCAGTTCACAAATAAAAGATTAAAATTTTATGCTCATGAATAGGTATCTGTTTAGGCATTTTGATGTTCATCAATATATATTCATTTTGATGTTTGGCAATATATATCATATATATTCATGGTAGAAAAGTCTTCACTTTTATCATCAAAATATATACATGTATATATATGTATATGATATATATTGCTGAATCATAAAAGGCCTAAACAGATACCTATTTTATGTATTTTATGTATACCAAATTACAACGAATTCTGAGACGGTCGGGTGCAAAATTGCACATTCATTGGGTGAATTGGCATGGAATGACCCTATACCCCTATGTACCACCACACTGTTAACATTGTGAGTTATTGTGTGTTTTGTCATTGAAAGTCACACACATTGGGCACACACAAAAAATGTTAATGGCACTCTAAATGAGTTTAGTGTGAAAACTACCAAATCATATTGCATAAAATTTTGTTAATAGGAAAATGGCATTTATTTTATATAACTTGTTTTAATTAGATATGGTCCATGGAATGCAGAAATACGAGCTTTTTTAATATTCATCAGAAAACCTCTCAATCCGAGTTTTGTTTTTACCTTTATTGGTATGTATTCCTATTACATTTTTATTCACCCTTATTTCATATCTTTTTTGTTAAAGATTTTGGGCTACACTTATATTTTTTCAAGCAAGCCCTAAAAAATGACATATCTTTATTCAAACATAGAATTTATATCTAACAATAACTGCTGAACCTGCATACATGTATATGCTAGTTAATACAAAACTTCAATGGGGAGGTTTCCTGATGTGTTATAAAAAAGAAATGATTTTTGGACGATATCATATAAAAAAAAAAAAAAAATCCAGTTTTAGAATACATTGAAGTATATGGGTGCATTGAAATATGTAAACAATATTATGTTGTAATTTTTATATTACACCCATCAGTGCCTTTAGCATTACCATTATTATGAGACAGACTATTGCTTTTCTTTGAGAGTATTTTTTGTCTCACCTGCATAGCAGAGTCAGACAATTCTGGTGCCACTTTTCCGACGGCGGCGGCGTGAACACCAAATTTTAACCGAAGGTTAAGTTTTTGAAATTACAGCATAGAAAGTATATGGAAATACGTGTAGTTCTTGAAACTTGGCCATAAGGTTAATCAAGTATTACTTAGCCTCTTGTCAAGGCCCTGTCGGCTGCTTTCCGAGGGAACGTGGTGAAGCAAGGGAGAGAGCGAAGCAGAGCGCCGCGAGACAAGGCCTCTTGACGTCTGAGCCAAATTTTACATATCTTCTTTTGTTTTTTATTGTTTTACCAATATTCCCACCAGAAACTGGTCTGAAAATCTTCCAATGAGGCTGCTATGACGTCATATTGAATATCCATGAACTTATCTTGAATGGCGACCCGTGGATTCTTGGCGAAGAATGACGACAAAAAATCTAAAAAAGCATTGAATATGCCTCTAAAATGCTGAATATTGACTGATTTAAGGATTTGCAAGTCAATGAAAATTTACCCGCAAGATAAGGAAAAATATAATATTTTATGCGATTCCACTATGCTTCGTGCAGGCTTCACCTCACTTCACTACCGCTACACTAGTGGAGCAGTAGTGAAGTGGAGAACTTCGCCCGAGGTACACTTGTAGCATTTTGCTTGTTACTTCCCCTTCAGTGTCCCGCAATTAAATGAAACCCCTGTAGAATAGCGGATTACTATCATAGAGATTCATTGGTTTACTACATTGTAGGTGTTTGGTAATATCATGACTCGTATATTCATTAGGAAGATGTTCCTCATGAATATATAATTTAGCTCAGATGTCAAGAGGCCCTGGCTCGCACCAGGCCTAATTCGCTTCGCAAATTGGGAAATCCCTCGCATCACATGGGAAGCAGCCGCCAGGGCCTCGACGAGAGGCTAGTATTACTGAACATCCTGCCTGAGTTTCATGTCACATGATTAAGGTCAAAGGTCATTTAGGGTCAATGAACTTTGGCCAAATTGGGGGGTATTTGTTGAATTACCGTCATATCTTTGAAATCTTTATCTGATTCATGAAACTTGGACATAATAGTAACCAAGTATCACTGAAAATGCTGTGTGCATTTCAGGTCACATGACCAAGGTCAAAGGTCAGTGAAAATTGGCCATAATGGGGGTATCTGTTGAATTACCATCATAACTTTGAAAGCTTATGGATCTGATTCATGAAACTTGGACATAAGAGTAGTCAAGTATCACTGAACATCCTGTGCTAGTTTCAGGTCACATGATCAAGTTCAAAGGTCATGTAAGGTCAATGAACTTTGGCCATGTTGGGGGTATTTGTTGAATTACCATCATATTTCTTTAAGTGTATTGGTGTAGTTCATAAAACATGGACATAAGTGTAACCAAGTATCACTAAACATCTTGTGCGAGTTAAAGTAGTTTTAAAAGTCAGCACTGCTGCTATATTGAATCGCATGATGCGGGTGAGACCGCCAGGTGCATTCCACTTGTTCTTGATTACATTACAGGATGATGCTGGATCCTCACTCAACCTCGTCAGTTATTTGAAGCAGCAGCTATTATGCTCCAAAAAGTCAAATGAAGTGTGGGAAACAACACCATATGTATTTGAAGACATACCAATGGTGTACAATGAGATACGTAAGTACAGATAACATAATTTCTCTTTTGAAGATTAAAAATGTATTTTTGAACACTACGGCTTTCCACCAATGTTTCTACCAAGCGCTCCTTTTTCTTCCCTCTGCTTGAGAGTCACCATTTTGTAAGATATTAATTTCTATTGTTTTCTATTTTGTATGTCGTATTAAAAAAATAGTTGGCCCCAAATTCCCACCTGGTAATGAGGGATGGTAGTGTTTGTATTATAAAACACATGAATTTGTGATTTTGAGATCTGAATGAAAGCTGATGTTCAGGTAGCATGAGTTAAGTCCTACATGTATGACTGTTGATTTTGATATCAGGAGTGTTATAGGTATACCTTGGAGTAAAGCCCAAATCATTGATGCATTCAATCAGTTTACCAACAATCAGCAATCAAATACTACTTTTTACACTAATCAATGTTCATCAGTACCCCGTCTAACAAAGAGTTGCTATTGATCCAATATATTCCAAATATTCTCTAGCTATTATGTATATTCATGCATTCCTCGTTATAGTGAAAATTGACTGTGCTTCTGTTTGTTTACAAAGGACATATGTGTCCATTTCCTGTAAAAAAAATGATGACATGGATGGATTTCCATAGTGTTAAAATTAATTGGATCAATCGTAACTCTTTGTAAGACAGACAGCTGTTGATGCCTATTATCTTGGATATATGCAGGCCTGTGAAATCTCCGCTATTTAGCGGAAATCCGCTATTTTCATTTTTAAGACCGATTTCATTTTCCGCTTTTTTCCTGTGTTCCAATTTCATTTTTTCTAAGTAAAAATTCCGCTATTTTATCCAAAACGGCTGGAAAACAAGTCTAGGTAAATGGATGAAAGCAGAATGTGTGTTGTGAATACGGGGCCTTGTATTTTGCCTTCGCAAAGTTTCGAATTTTTAGTATATGTAACTCTGAAACTGCTGCGGATCACACCGTGCACCGTTGCCGCT
This sequence comes from Lytechinus variegatus, assembly GCF_018143015.1. NCBI lineage: Eukaryota > Metazoa > Echinodermata > Echinoidea > Temnopleuroida > Toxopneustidae > Lytechinus > Lytechinus variegatus. The sequence goes on from NC_054740.1 coordinate 28,855,901, forward strand.
GTTGGCATACAAGCGCGAAGCAGCGGCTCAAATCGCGATATTTTGCGACTGGTAAATACGTCTGTAAGGATGATGACGTCATCCAAGATGGCAACTGACGATGACCAACGAAAGGATCGAAGATGACGATGTTTCAATCATTATTTCAAAGGAATTAGCGGTAACTGCGGTCTAAGGCACAATATTTCTGAATTTTTAACATTTTTTCGTAAATATGGATGGGATTTCTTTTTCATAATGTGACATTTTATGTACAAAAAAACGATCGGAAAATCCAATGTTAGATCTAACGTTACTGCTAAAATACGTTGTCTGTACGAAAGGGCCTCCAAGCTCTTCAGTCTATGTATTGGTGACGCAGTTCAGCGGAACAACCAAAATACAGACTGAAGCTTTTGGTCTAGAATACACTGTGAATCGTGATGGGCAAATGCAGCGGCTTGGCGATAGTAAATAGTAAGGTAAATTTTCAGATTTTTCCGCTATTTTTTTGAAACCCCACTCACAGGCCTGTATATGACAACAAAGTGCAAGATAACAAAATGAAATAGATGCTGAAATATGATTATTTATGAATATTGTAACTTTATCAAGTCATGACCAGGACACCAACTTAGTACTTGGTGCCTCATAAATGCTGTATATTACTGTGTAATTTTTTTCTTTGTTGCAGAGGACTTTGAAATCAAAGAGAATGGTTCAGACATTTATGCTATTTTCACCAATGAACGGTGAGTTTATAATGGACTTGAACTCTCTTTGTGTCTATCATTATTAAAACAAAATACAAATTGTGTCATATTGATGATTTGTCATAACTTAATTATAAATTGATACAAGAGACAAGCAACCTATAATTGTATGTGTATATCTCCTCTCTCATTGGGTATAATTGAAAGTAATAGATTCCTCATTCACTCATGAGTGAATGAAAACAAGTTGAAGAAAAGATACCAAAAAGTCACTTGTCGGGAGGTTTGTGAATATCAAAAAGAGCATCAAGTATTGTAAGTTTGGATTTTTGCAAGTAATGTACCAGTGATTGTTAAGCAAATGTATATAGGCCCAAGAAACAGTTATGTGTCTTGTATTTTCAATATTTCTCATATTTGCCAGGAGTTACTGGTTAGCTCTGCTCTGATTATGATGGATAGTATTGATCAAAATCTACCACTAATCAAACTTTCCTATCGGCTTGCACCTCTGACAAAGACAAAAACATATTCCAACATTGACCTACGGATTAAAGTAGAAAATAGAAGTTTATTGATTTTCAACATGGTCTTATCAATGATTACATATCAATACAGAGAGATAGATACAGGGATTATTGTTACACCATCCTCAAATTGTGAGAATAAACTGCCTGGCAGAAAGTGCTGTAATCCCCATCTGAAATTGGCCTCAGATATGACTCTGAAAAGAATTGATTTTGATAACATGTATAGGGACAGTGATTTTCTGTTTAAAATAAGTGCCTTTTCTGCTTCAGAAAATCTTAAATTCTGTGTCAGCATGACAGAAAACGGATATTCCGTTTCCCCATTCACTTTGTGTACATGAAAAAGTTACAATTCTGTTTACCCATTGAATAGCATTATCACAACACTCGCGCTGGTCAAAATTTGTATTTGCCAGTGCTGTAACAACCATGCAGATGAATCCGTTTTAATTGGATCTATGCGGTTGCCCATAATTTTTTGACAAACACATTTAAAATAAATACATCCTCACCTTTCACATTATTAACTTTCTTTTACGGTTAAATGAAAATTTATCGATAATTTGGGGTTTTTTGGACATTTTTTTTTTTTTTTGGGGGGGGGCTGATTCAGCCCTTCCCCCTTACAATCTCGGTTACCCATGGCATTATCTACAAAACTGTATTATCAAATTCTCATTGCTCATTAATTATGATAATTTATGCGTAAAATCATAAGTTTGCTCTAATTAATAAAATAATTCCCCTAAAATGCTAATTTTTGTTGTCTCACCTGCATAGCAGAGTGAGACTATAGGCGCCGCTTTTCCGACGGCGGCGGCGTCAACATCAAATCATACATGAGAAATTGATCTGATATTGCAATTTTTTTCACGTTCATTTTTGTCTCACCGTCATGGCAGAGTGAGACTATAGGCGCCGCTTTTCGGCGGCAGCGTCCTCTTAGAGGTTCATGTCACATGACCAAGATCAAAGGTCATTTAGGGTCAGTGAACTTAGACCGTGCTGGGGATTCAACATCAAAATGTTAACCTGAGGTTAAGTTTTTGAAATGTCATAATTTAATATCAATAACTGGGATATACCCATTTGATTTGCTAGTTCATTACGATTAACTTGCGTGCCGAATATAGAGTACACAATTTTTCCTGCGCGCGCGCTGCATCTCCCTATTAACGCACTATCCCAAGATCATCGCGCAATTTGGCGTCCATATCTTTTACTTTCGCCTGCGGTCGAGTTCAGTCGCAAAGCTAAGTACACTCTCAAAATTGCAATTCTGTTTTCCGTTTGGATACTTTTATTGTGCATTCTTCCCTTATTTCAATCTTATTTCTTTCATCTAAGATTGTTGTAAGATTATCCCGTCGCGCGGAGCTTCCGTGATATTTATTTCACGTTTCTTGTTCCTCTTCGTGAGTTTGTTTTTTTAAGATACGTTTCTCAACAGGCGGGTTGTCTTCACTTCTCCGCCCCATAGCTCCGCGCCTTCCTGCGTGTCGCGGGCGTTGACTTCGCTCCTTTTTAATTCCTTCAATTCTTTTTGTTCACTGACTTCTTCGTTTCTACGACTCTCGTCGTGAATTTAATTGAATTATTTCTCCACAGATAGGTTCTGTAGGACGTCAGGAGCGGCGTATTTCAGCCTCGTTTCAAGTTCTTTGTCTCTTGTTTCGAGTTAGTTGATTGTTCTTTTGTTTCAATCAATCCTTTGGTCTTGTGTTTATTAATTGAATTAATTAGTTAATTAATTAATTATTCGATTAATTAAAAAAAAAAAAAGAATTTTTTTTTTCTGACCTTGTCTTAAAATTTTTTTTTCTTTCCTTTCACAAGAATACTTTTTTTAGGAAGCCGTCTCCTGTCAGCGTTCGTCGCCTTTGGCTCGGCCTTCCTTCTCGGGAAAGCTATTTTTGTTCGTTCCCCTTTTCTTTTTCAGATCAGCTGCCGGTCTCCGGACTTATAATTTTTTTTCTTAAACTTCTTGTTTAAAAAAAAAAGAAAGGGAATCTTGTTTCCTTTTTTTTTCTTAGCTGATCCTCACCTCAAGAAAAATTAATTTTTCTTTTGAACAGGTGGACACAACAACAACAAAAAAAAACTTCGTGTTTTCTTCTTTTTAGGTGCTTCCCTCCTTCTTTTCAGAATTTTAGCAGAAGCAGCTTCTTGTTGTGGTAATCAAAAAATTAATTAATTAATTAATTTTCTAACGGACTTCAGGGACAGTGTCTCATAATAATTCCTTAATTATTACTGTTTCCTTTGTTCTGGGATTTGACTTTGGATCATCCTTGTGAGTTTTGATTTTGACTCTCAAAAGTCCGCTTTTTGAGGTCTTTTGACTTCTGGGTTGGGGTTTGTTACCCCCCTACCCCCTTGTTTCTTCTCTGTTTTTTTATCTTTCTACTAGATCACCCTACGGCAATAATGAGCCTTTCGGACTCTCTTCCTGAAGAGCCTCAGGCGACTGCTGTTTCGGGGTCCAACACCGGGGTCTTATTCCCCACCACAGGTAGTATAGATAGCGAGAACAGAGTCAGAGCCCCGTGGGCTCTCAAAGGGGTGGAACCGTGGACGCGCGTTCACGTGCCCCGCTTAATAAGGGTGGAACCGTGGATTTGCGACCACGTGCCCCCACGGTGATGGCCAAGGCTTCCGTCCCGGAACCTGAACCTTTTCGGGGAGCGTCGCACTAGTACAGAAAATGACGACTCCTCTAGGGCTGTCAGACCCACCGGCCATCGGGTCACCTAAAGTCCGGGGGGAGAGCACGGGTCTCTCCACCCAGCAAATTCTAGGCTCGATGCCGTGTAAGACCCCTCTAGGGAGCGGCGGCAAAGGGCTACCAGCCCCTAGTCGGAAGAGGCATCTGAGTCCGACCGTGTCGGACTCTCAATTCAATCTGACACCGTCAGATTCGGCCGACGCCTCCTCTCGCTCGGCTAGCTCTCCCCGTGGGAGAGCTAAGGAGAGGAAGACAGGCGCAGCCCAGCCTCTTGTCCCTTCTTCAGTTCCGGCGCCGGAGCGACCGAATAAGAAGAAAAGAAGAAGAGGAGAACCACAGACGTAAGCCCCGCTCCGTCGGGCGGTCTGTCCTCTGATTCTTTTGATGGCCAGGCCTCTCAGCTTCTCGAGCTACTCCAGAGTGCCTTTCAGCACTGCGGGTTTTTACCCCCATGCTTGCCTACTTCAGCCGACGGTACTACCAACCGAGCGGATCAAGCAGACACCGGCCATCCAACACACCGAGGTGCCTCTAGCGATCCTCACGAACTGCCGGCCCTCGAACAAAATGGCCAGGCGTCGTAACTTCATGTTACAACAGAACGCCCTCGAGTATCACGGATCTTTATCCTCATACTCCCTGTAAGCTAAGACCGCCGTGTCGAGCACCGGGCAGGTCAAGCAGACAGCCGCCATTTCACACCTCAGAGAGTCACCGGCAATATCATGATTCGCCGGCTCACGCACCTGCAAGGGAAATCCCCGCTAATACACAGGTGTTATCGACATACAGGCGTCGCCCGCCATTATGTCGCCAGGCTCCCGATAATTGTAACCTCTTCTGCCCCCCGGCGGGGGCCGCACAGAAGAGGAAGAAGAAATTCTAGGTCGCTAATCCCGCTTTGCGGGCAGACCTTTCTTTCTGATTCTTGTGCTGATGGCCAGGCGTCGTAACTTCATGTTACAACAGAACGCCCTCGAGCATCACGGATCTTTATCCTCATGCTCCCTGTCAGCTAAAACCACCGTGACGAGCACCGGGCAGGTTAAGTAGACATTCGCCATCTTGCACCTCGGAGAGTCACCGGCGATATCATGATTCGCCGGCTCATGCACCTGCAAGGGAAATCCCCGCTAATACACAGGTGTTATCGACATACGGGCATCGCCCTCCATTATGTCACCAGACTCCCGATAATTGTGGGTCAGGCGTCGCACACTTGTTTCATACTCCCATGAGCAGTGCGGGTAATTCACCCACGCTTCATATCAGCTTCAGCCGCCTTTCTAAGCACTGTGCGGTTTAATCAATCACCTGTCCTCTCACACCGGGCATTTATTGAAACGCTGTTCACCTACACGGTGACCCCCGTTTCTATGCAGGTGCTTCCGACATACGGCTTTCAAGCATCAACATGTCGGCAAGCTCTCGGTGACCGACGGCTGGACGTTGCATCCGTTCAGGTTGCATCTATGCGTCCCCGAACATTACGGGTTCTTACCCTCGTGTTCTCCGTCATTATAAGACCGCCGCGGTCTTATTGCCGGTGTCGGGTATTGAGCGGATTGAGATTCCTCTCGCCAACCCGCACTCCGGGGAGCCATCGGCGAGTTTTACCTGCATGGGTATCCCCCCTTATTATGCAGGTACTCCCGAATTCGCCCTCTACGTCAAGCTCACGTACGGCGACGACTCCTTCAGCGGTAACTCTCTCCATTCTACCCCCTAAGCGGGCCTGTAGATTGGAGGTAAGAATCTCTTACATACCGCATGCCGCACTTCTCTCATGAGAATGTTTGGCTGCTTTTGAGAGGGCAACCTATCACGCCCGCTGACCGTCCGCCAAGGCGACGGGACCGTCGGTTTCTGGCCTGAACCTCACTTTCTATTCGAAAGTAAGGGTGCCCTGTCTTACTTAGCTCCTACCCTTGCAAGGTCAGAGTCAGGGCTAGTACAGACACCCGTCCTCCAGCGATCGCCGCTGAAGAGAGTGCGACTCCGATATGAGCACCATCACCGCTCAGCGGTATGTCTCACTATCTCATAGCTCTCCGAGCTTATGAGTATGTATATCGCATCTGAATGTCACGGCGATTAAAAGTTCTCCTGTGCTTAGTAATCGCTATGCCTTCACCACCTGGTGCATTATGGTTATGTTAACCTATTTGTCTCGTATTCGGGCGGCTCGTACGAGCCCTGCCCGAGCTGCCATCACCGGTCGTCCCCCCCGGACACCGCCGGCAGCACCCGCACAGAATACCTGGAGGGAATCAGCTTTTCATATGCTAGATATCCCTCCTGTTGACATTCACAGCTGTTCCCCGAGTCTTTCCCGGTCGGGTAAGCATCATCTCGGAGGAAAGAAACCGGAAATGTACGTGCGTTCAAGCTTGTTTAAAGCCCCAGGATTCTCTGTCGGCATTCTATGCCTACTTTCTGGGCACACCCACTGTACCGGGTCGGCGAGTTTACACCAAACTGTACGCCGCCAGACTCTAACAGTCTAACAGTCTATCTTATAGACTGCCCTTTATGTGGGTCAAGCTTGCGGGCGTCTCCGCCGTTTCTTCCTTGTGTGGAGTGGTCTACGGTGGATGTCTTTACCGTGCCCGTTTGTCGAATCGTCTTCTTATTTAGAAGCTTTTTCACTCGGCACACTCGAGTCGCCTCGGATGCTGCTTTCATCCTCCTTCCATGCAATGCATGTGGCCATGGTCACCGCGCGACCGAGGATGATGTAACCGTGGATGGATGTATGCTTATGCCTACCTAACCACGATCACTACGACCCGCTTTCTCTCGGGCCGACTGTGGATGAGTCTCTCCATGTAAGTGATTTACTTCACTGGAGTTCTTTTAGAAACTTAGATTCTCATCCCCCGCTGCTTAGGGCGTCATTTTTGCCGCCCCCCGCAGCTTTTTGGAACTCCTTATCTTACCGATATCGGACTGTTCCACGCTGCCGCAACCGGCGCCGGCGGTGCTTGCTCTTACGATCACCTGAGAAACCAGGCCTTGTGGCTGTTTTCATAAACAACTGGTTCTCACTGCAGACTGATGGAAATTTTTGTGATTACTTTCCTCAAGTCTCCTTACTCCTTCGCTTCGCTTGCGAGGACATCGACACTCTTAGCCAGTTTCCGTCCCTACTTGATAGGACAGGGCCGTTGCTACCTCATTCGATTCCGTTGGGAACGTAACTGTGAGGTATCATATCTGGCGATGTCTGTTCGTTTAGAGCATCTCTTGATTGTCGTTTACACGTAAGATCATGACAGAGACTTTTTCGCCAGCTCCCTCTGGCGTACGCTTGCTGCTGCTAGGGATTCCCCCGCCCAGCGGACATCCATCGCAGCCTAGCCTTACGGGCTCTCTCGGCGATGGTGGCTTGAGCCAAGCCACCTCTTCCACCGCGGGCGCTGCACCCTCAGGCGGGTGCTTCAATCAGTACGGGAGAAAGGGCATCCTGAGTCCTCTCTCGATCACTCGGTCTATCACACTTGTTTTGTCGTGATGTGTACCGCGCTGTTTCTCTGACACGCCCGGTTGAGCTGTTTTGACCAGACTGCTCTATTCTACATAGGCAGCAGGTCCGCGGCATTTCTTATTAACAGGATGGCACTCAGTAGCTTTCTCGACTCTTGACTGCCTTATGAGTGTTTTTTTCTTAAACCCTACTCTCCGTCGTTCCTGGTCCCTTTCGGACCGCTAGAAACGTTCTGCCACAGCTCTCTATCAGAATTCTGCAGATGTTCTGCCCTCACGCATTTGAGACAGATATCGAATTCTGGGCGCTTTCTCCCACGCGGAGGCTTCTGAGATATCTCGCCTTCTCAGATTGATCGATTGATCACTTACTGAGCCTTAAAAGCTTCAGTTTTCCGATCACGATTCTTGTTGAAATGTTCAAGAAAATCCGAATCTTACGATTTAGTCAGCTGGTGATGTTGTTCTCCTGACACTAGGCCGAGGGCCCATGATACTTAGTATCATTCTTCTTGGGCTCTTTCTTGGAATCGTCGTTCACGACTTCTTGAGGACCGCCTATTGACGCTCCTTTTTCCTTCACTCCTTGTTCTTAAGGACTTCTTCACATGAGGCTTTATTTGCCTCCCCTGTCCTTAAGGCAACGGCCTTCGTGTCTTCATCTCCCTATTTTTACGCACTTCTTAGTCTAGACATGCCTCCCTTCACGTTGAATCCGTGTTGGTCTAGCAAATCAAATGGGTATATCCCAGTTATTGATAGTAAATTATGAAAATACTTACCATGATTTTCTTATTTACGAGATAACTGGATATACCCATTTGAACCCTCCCTCCTGCCCCTCGCCTTGTGTGACAACATGTCTTGCCCGCAGGCTCATGAGAGGAAATGGACGCCAAATTGCGCGATGATCTTGGGATAGTGCGTTGATAGGGAGATGCAGCGCGCAGGAAAAGTTGTGTACTCTATATTCGGCACGCAGGTTCATTGTAATGAACTAGCAAATCAAATGGGTATATCCAGTTATCTCGTAAATAAGAAAATCATGGTAAGTATTTTCATATTTGCTGATTTCTCAGCAATTACACAATTTCTTCCAGAATCCTTTAGCACATGCGTTTTATTTATACAAACAGACATTTTGGTGGTCATTTCATTGGATTCTGTAAAAACTCATTTTGATATCGTAACCAAAACTAGCATTTACCTTTAACCTAAGGTTAAGTTTTTGAAATGTCATCATATCTTAGAAAGTATATGAACCTAGTTCATGAAACTTGGACATAAGGTTAATCAAGTATTACTGATCATCCTGCTTGAGTTTCACATCACATGATCAAGGTCAAAGATCATTTAGGGTCAATGAACTTTGGCCAAATTGGGGGTATCTTTTGAATTACCATCATAACTCTGAAAGTTTATGGATCTGATTAATGAAACTTTGACATAATAGGAATCAAATATCACTGAAAAAGGTCAAAGGTCATTTAGGGTCAATGAACTTTATTTTGACCGTAAATAAGATAAAATTAATTGAATTTAAGCAGTTAAAGGAAAAATTATAATACTTTTTATGAATTTGGCTAAAAACACTATTTGCATTAGATTTGTAAACAAATTCACGTTTTGAGTAATTTTGGGTCTGCATGCACTTACGAATGTTGGAAAAATTATAATACTTTTTATGAATTTGGCTAAAAACACTATTTGCATTAGATTTGTAAACAAATTCACGTTTTGAGTAATTTTGGGTCTGCATGCACTTACGAATGTTGCGTCATTTTGGAAGCGCGTACCCTGGGGTCACAATTTGGTCTCAAAAGTTGCGCGAGTCTTGGAAGTAAAAAAAAAAAATTTGAGCGGCGTATTTATCGCGAAAAATGTAGAGGGGGGGCTGAATCACCCCCCCCCGTCTTAGGGATAAAGCACAGTTGCAGTGATCTGAATGTACATGCATAATATGATACAAGGTGCTCAGTTACAAAGAGGTTTGTAGATTGTAGCCAATCACTAATAGGAAAATTACCGGTTAAGAATGGTCATTCTTCGTTCACTTTCATTAAACCACTGGTCAGAAACTATTCAAAAGGACTTGTCATATTTTTTTATCAATCATAAACATTTGTGTTTAATACACAGCTTGATGCGGTCAATCAGTGGCTTGTCCATGCATTGGCTTGCTGTTGTTGAAGTGTGTTGAAAAGCATGTTGTGAATTTGATTGACATGAGTTCATCGATAAGATTATTGATAATTCGTTTATTAAAAGGACAAGTCCATCTCTAAAATAATTTGATTTGTGTTATTCAGTAATTTGCAAGTTTTCTTATCCCTCAATTTTTAATTTTGGATTATCCTTTTTTTATGCTATATTACTGTTGGAAGTACATGATCTGATTAGTTTCGAGAGTTATTTATATTTTTGTATGAAATATAGAATTTGATAGACCAACTTGAAAATCACTGTTTTCAAAAGAAACAAATAACTCCTTTTTTCCTTGCATATTGGTGGGACAATAACCTGAGAAGATGTTTATTGAATTTCTTTGATTTCTTTTTTCAGAAATGCATATCCGCAGTCAGCTCTCTGTGTATTTAGTTTGAATGAAATAGACGGTAACTTTGCAACTGGTAATTTCTTTGGGTCTGATGGTGATGTACAAAATGATTTATGGAGGGCTAATGATGGATCTACGGTTTCACCAAGACATGGAGCAAATGTAAGTAAACCTTTTATAGGAAAGTAGGTTTTAGAAGGAAAAAAAGCACTTGAAAAAATGGCATTCTATAAGAATAAAGTGTCAGAAATATGAGACAAATTTTTACAGTAGGAGTATGATTTATTACGATGCTAGGTTCAAAAGGTAAATGGTGTGTAAAGGAACCCTTACCTCCCACCCCCATATTAGGCCAATTGGACTAGGGATGAGTCAAAGCAACTGACCAATGCCATTTGTCACCATTGCAATTCATTCAAGTCTGCTTGACTGCTTAAATTGCACAGCTGAAATCTGACAAAAAGGTGTTAAAATGAAAATAAAACACTGTCAAACTTGAATAAATGTTTCATTTTCATGTTATTGTTGTTTTTCATTATTGTTTAATCTTGTTTTTTAGGATGTATCATTCATTTTCATTTTCCCCTCCAGTTACATGTACATGTATGCAAATCATGCTATGATTTCTAACCTTATTGAAGACATAGATTTACCATCATCCTAACTTTAATTAATTGATATGTTTTAACCATAAACCCCTTGGTAATCAACATCTAGGGAAACATGAAAATTGGAAATGTCATAGTTTTCCCATGATAAAAAAAATGCAAGAGAAATGATGGTTATCAACATTTCGGGGACATCCCGATAGACTGCGGGTCCGAAAGACCGCGGGTCCGATAGACCGCGGGTTTGATAGATGGCGGGTTCGATAGACCGCGGGTCCGATAGTCCGCGGGTCCGATAGTCCGCAGTGAGTGTAAAATTATGATATCATGTTAAGATATACAGGGATTCGATTTTAAGGCGCTCGAGAGCGATCGCGCGCTACGTGTGCGCCTTAATCCATTTTAGGTAGTGCGATTAATAGCGCGCCTCGCGATCGTTGACCTGCGGTGAAATGCCTAAAGTCGCCCTCGAAATCACCCAAAATCATGCTTATTGCCGAGTGATAACAACTCAATATGCTCGAGCTCCGCTTACCATTTAAAAATCATCCAAAATCCAACACTCAAAGTCATGAATAATCCTTAAAAATAGCGAGTAGCGCAGTTTCAAATTCCGACGTTGCGTTATTTTTTCTGTACCACGTATTTCCATACACATGGTACCAAGTACGGAAAAAAAATCAATGCAACGGTCGTGAAACAGTTGCATGTATAGGGGTCCATTATGACTACCACCATGTGCAATTTCGAATGCACATGTTTCCCCTACAGATATCACAATTCTGTGATTAAATAATTCGAATTACACAGGAAATAAATCCCCGAGTCTTGTAACCTAGCATTGGTGAGTTGTCATTCGGCTTTGCTTTTCAAAACGGCTTATTAAATTCCAAAATAAGTTACCTTATTTATTAATCATAACAAAAAAATCATTTATTTTCTTTTTCTAGGGGATGAGGTATTATATCAGACAATAAATCATCAAACAAAGCTCCATCTATTTTAAAAGGCTGGCGGCAGGCTCACGCATTGGCACTTTTACTACCTAGCCAGTTAGAGCTCTGTCTCTGCCAGAGCTCTGGGGGACAATTCACTCAGTAAAGACCTCAATGATGGTGATTTTCTGTTTCAGACAGAGTTTACATTTCATGAATATCATTCAAAACTGCCAATAAAGTTTGATGATTTCTTCATTGTTATGTATATTTAAGCCCTTAATTTACTATCTTACTATCAATAACTGGGATATACTCATTTGATTTGCTAGTTCATTACAATTAACTTGCACGTCGAATAAAAGTACACAATTTCCTGTGCGCGCGCAGCATCTCCCTACGCACGCACTATCCCAAGATCATCACGCAAATAGGCGTCCATTTCCTCTTTTACTTTCGCCTGCCGCCGTGATCAGACGTAGCTAAGTACACTCCCACTTTGCCCTTTTTAAAGTGTCCGTTGTTGACATATTTATCTGTATTTTTACTACCTATTTCAATCCTTTGCCCTTCAGCTTCTGATTGATTTCATTTTTATCTACTCTGCGTGGAGCTTTCGTGTTATTTATTCACGTTTTCTTGTTTAAATTGTGTGAGGTCCGAAGGTCAGTTTCGTTTTCACACAGACGGGTTGCTCTGCTTCCCTTCCCATAGCTCCGCGCTCTCCTGCGTGCCGCGGGCATTAATGCGACGCTTCTTTTTCTTTATAATTCATTATAATTCTTTTAATTCTTGACTTGCTCCTTTGCCTCGTCTTGAATTGAATTTATTTTATTTCCCTTTTCACAGCTTAGGCTATGCTGGACAGGTAGGAGCATCACCCTTTTTTCGTTCTCAAACTTGTTTTCAACTTGTTGTTCTTGTTTTGAGTCGGTTGATTGTTCTCTTTTGTTTCAATCAATCTTTTATTCTTAATTGATGAATTGATCAATTGTTAATTAACCTTTTGGTTAATTGTTTAATTATTAATTAATTTTAATAATTATTTTGTATTGAAAAAAAAATTTTTTTTGGACCTTTTGTCTTAAAAAATGTTTTCTCTTCAAATTTTGGGAAGCCCTCCAGATCTTTTTAGCGTCTTTGTTTTCGTCAATTAGTTTTCGGCTTCCAGCTTAAAGGAAGTGAGCCCTTACTACTTCCTTTCAGGTCAGCTTAGGGCGTCATTTTTGCCGCCTATTACTTGTTTCTTTTTTCGACCTTTGTCAAAAAGAACAAAAAAAAATAATAATAAATAAATAATATCCTCGTGTTTTTTTTCCTAGCTGATCCTGCCCTTCGTCTTGGACTTAGACGTTTTCTGTTTTTTATTCATTAACGTCATGTCGAGCCCTGTCCGCTCGTGTAATTAATTTAAAAAAAAAAAAAAAAAAAAACTGTTTTTTTTTTCGCACTTGAGCTTCTTAACTTTGTTCTCATAACTCATGTTTAAGAAGGTGGTCCTGTTAATTACCTGACTTATTAATTTTATTATTAATAATTTCTGGAAGGGATCTTGTCACCTTTCTTTTCCACCCACCCCTCCACCCCCTCTCTGTTTTCGCCCCTACTTTGTTCTTTCAGGTTAAGAACTTACCAGGTAGATGAGCTCTTCGACTCATCTCTTGATGACTCCAACCTGCCGCTAGGAGAGAACCAGACATGGTATTGTCCCTGTGATCAGCGGTGGTGAGTATGAGGGCATCAGAGCGAGACCCTTTGCGTTGGGCTCTATATAGGGTGGAACCGTGGTTTGCGTCCACGTGCCCTGGAAAAAAGAAGGGTGGAACCGTGGAGTCGCGTCCACGTGCCCAAGAGGGTGGAACCGTGGCTCACGCACCTGCAAGGGAAATCCCCGCTAATAGACAGGTGTTACTGACATACGGGCGTCGCCCTCCATTATGTCACCAGACTCCCGATAATTGTGCCCTCTTCTGCCCCCCGGCGGGGGCCGCACAGAAGAGGAAGAAGAAGAAATTCTAGGTCGCTAATCCCGCTTTGCGGGCAGACCTTTCTGATTCTTGTGCCGATGGCCAGGCGTCGTAACTTCATGTTACAACAGAACGCCCTCGAGTATCACGGATCCTTATCCTCATGCTCCCTGTCAGCTAAAACCGCCGTGTCGAGCACCGGGCAGGTCAAGCAGACATTCGCCATCTCACACCTCGGAGAGTCACCGGCAATATCATGACATGATTCGCCGGCTCACGCACCTGCAAGGGAAATCCCCGCTAATACACAGGTGTTATCGACATACGGGCGTCGCCCTCCATTATGTCACCAGACTCCTGATTATTGTGGGTCAGGCGTCGCAACTCTCATGTTGCTTCACACACCCACGAGTAGTGCGGGTAATTTCCCCACGCTTCATATCAGCTTCAGCAGCCGTGCTAAGCACTGTGCGGTTCAAGCAGTCACCTGCCCTCTCACGCAGGGCATTTATTGAAACGCTGTACACCTACACGGTGACCCCCTTTTCTATGCAGGTGCTTCCGACATACGGCTTTCAAGCATCAACATGTCGGCGAGCTCTCGGTGACCGACGGCTGGAGGTTGCATCCGTACAGATTGCATCTATACGTCCCCGAGCATTACGGGTTCTTACCCTCGTGTTCTCCGTCATTATAAGACCGCCACTACAGCCGGTGTTGGGTATTGAGCGGATTGTGAATTTTCTCCCTCCAACCCGCACTCCGGGGAGCCATCGGCGAGTTTACCTGCATGGGTATCCGCCATTATTATGCAGGTACTCCCGAATTCGCCCTCTACATCAAGCTTCACGTACGGCGACTGCTCTTTCAGCGGTAACTCTCTCCATTCTACCCCCTAAGCAGACCTGTAGATTGGAGATAAGAATTTCTTACTTACCGCATGCCGTCCTTCTCTTGTGAGAATATTTGGCTGCTTTTGAGAGGGCAAGCTATCACGCCCGCGGACCGTCTGCCCAGGCAACGGGACCGTCAGCTTTTGGCCTGAACCTCACTTTCTATTCGAAAGTCTTTACCTCCTACTCTTGTAGGGTTACAGTCAGGGCTAGTACAGGCACCCGTCCTCCAGCGATCGCCGCTGTAGAGAGGGCGACTCTGATATTAGCACCATCACCGCTCAGCGGTATGTCTCACTATCTCGTAGCTCTCCGAGCTTATGAGCATGAATATCGGATCTGAATGTCATGGCGATTAATAGTTCACCTGTGCTTAGTAATCGCTATGCCTTCACCACCCGGTGCATTATGGTTATTTTAACCTATTTTGTCTCGTATTCGGGCGGCTCATACGAGCCCTGCCCGAGCTGCCATCATTGGTCGTCCCCCCGGACACCGCCGGCAGCACCCGCACCGAACACCTGGAGGGAATCGGCTATTTATATGCTAGATACCCCTCTTGTTGACATTCACAGCTTGTTCCCCCGAGTCTTTCCCGGTCAGGTAAGCATCATCTCGGAGGAAAGAAACAGCTGTATATCTCTTTAGATTGTTGGCTGTGTACGTGCGTTCAAGCTTGTTTAAAGCCCCATGCTTCTCTGTCGGCATTTCTATGCCTACTTCCTGGGCGCACCCACCGTGCCGGGTCGGCGAGTTTACACCAAACTGTACGCCGCCAGGCCATCGGTCGAGCTCAAACAGTCTATCTTATAGACTGCCCTTTATGTGGGTCAAGCTTGCGGGCGTCTCCACCGTTTCCTTCTTGTGTGGAGTGGGCTACGGTCGATGTTTTTACCGTGCCCGTTTGTCGAGTCGTCTTCTTATTTAGAAGCTTTTTCACTCGGCACGCTCGAGTCGCCTCGTATGCTGCTTTCATCCGGCGCCGGCGGTGCTTGCCCTTGTGATCACCAGAGAAACTGGGCCTTGTGGCTGTTTTCGTAAAAACATCTGGTTCTCATCGCAGACTGAGGGAAATATTGGTGATTATTTTCCTCAAGTCACCTTACTCCTCCGCTTGTTTCTTCAAGCAAGGACTTAGACACTCTAAGCCAGTTTCTGTCCCTAACCTTAATAGGAAAGGGCCGTTGTTACCTCACTCGATTCCGTCGGGAACGTTTCTGTTGAGGTATCATGTCTGGCGATGTCTGTTGGTTCAGAGCATTTTCTTGACCAACATCTTTTGATTGTCGTTTACACGCAAGATCATGACAGAGACATTGTTCGCCAGCTCACCTCTGTCATATGCTTGCTGCGGCTAGGGATTGCTCCGCTCAACGGACATCCATCGCAGCCTAGCCTTGCGGGCCCTCTCGGCGATGGTGGCTTCAGCCAAGCCACCTCCCACCTCTCCCGCTGCGGGCGCTGCACCCTCAGGCGGGTGCTTTATTTAGTACGGGAGAAAGGGGATCTCGGTCTATCACACTTGTTATGTCGTGATGCGTGCCCCGTTTTTCTCCGACACGCTCGGTTGAGCTGTTTTGAACAGACTGTTCTATTCTACATAGACAGCAGGTCTGTGGCATTTTCTTATTAACAGGATGGCACTCAGTCGCTTTTCTCGACACTTTGACTGCCTTACGAGTGGTTTTCTTCAACCTTACTCTCTGTCGTTCCAGGTCCTTGTCGGACCGCTGGAAACGTCCTGCCACGGCTCTCTATCAGAATTCTGCAGATGTTCTGCCCTCACACATTTGAGACAGACATCGAATTCTTGGCGCTTTCTCCCATGCGGGGGCTTCTGAGATTGGTCTCTTAATGAACCGTACAAGTTTCAGTCTTCCAATCACGATTCTTGTTGAAATTTTCAACTAAATCCGAATCTTACAAACTCTTGAGTTCTCAAACGTTGAGCTTGTATGGCTTAGTTGGTCATGGCACCTGTCGGTCATTCTTGACGCTTGACTAACTCCCTCTTGGGTCGGTATTCAGGGTATCTTTTGTCTGTTTATCAGTCGAGATCCCTCCTGTATCTGTTTATATGTAACCATTTAGAGTACAAAGCTTTGCATTCTTATGCATCGCTCCCGGACCGTTGCAGGGATTGGCTTAGATTAGGTGTGACTGCTAACCCTTGTCTTGTTTTGCCATTCTTCAGACAATTCCCAACTCTGTGCAGTTGGTTGTTTTGTTGCGCGAGCCGTTTGCGGCAGCTTCTCGAGACATCTTTTCACTCTGGATTGTTGAAACGATCAAGTCAGTTGGTATTGATGTTCTCCTTCTGACACTAGGCCGAGGGCCCATGATACTTTAGTATCATTATTCTTGGGCTCTTTCTTTGGAATTGTCGTATTCGACATCTTGAGGACCGCCCTTTTGACGATCCTCTATTCCTTCACTTCCTTGTTCTTAAAGGGGAATCCAGCCTTGTCCATAAAATGTTATGTTGGGAAGGAGAAAAATAAATTAAACAGAATGGTGAAAGTTTGAAAGAAATCGGACAAGCAATGAGAAAGTTATAGCTGCTTTAATATTGAGATCACTAATACTATGTAGATTTCAAATTGGCAACTGTGTAAGTAAATTATGACAAGGGGCAAGGACAACTTTCCCATAGGCCATGTACTTTATTATCAGGGATTTGTGGTTTTCTCCTAAGTACCCATTCCCCTGGGGCAGTATTCTAAATATAACCCAGGTAGTATATTGTAGTATGTCCTCATGAAAGAAAAATATAATTTGAATTAAAACTTTTGAGAAAAATGACATTTTAGCCATAATATGTATTGGAGTACATGGAAGAGTAGTCCTTGCCTTACATCACTATGACATCCCATATGCGGCCAATTTGAAGTCTCCATGGGTATAGTGATTACCAATATTTACAACTTTTAAAAATTCATAACTTTCTTGTGGTTTGTCCAATATTGTTCAAACTTTCACCTATCAACTTGTCTGATTTTTCTTTTCCTTATAAAAACAAGTTTTTATTTGGGTTGGATTCCCCTTTAATTAAGGACTTTACTTCGCATGAGGCCTTATTTGCCTCCTCTGTCCTAAAGGCAGCGGCCTTTGTGTCTTCATCTCCCTATTTTTTACGCACTTCTTAGCCTAGACATGCCTCCCTTCACGTTGAAACCGTGTTGGTCTAGCAAATCAAATGAGTATATCCCAGTTATTGATAGTAAATTATGAAAATACTTACCATGATTTTCTTATTTACGAGATAACTGGATATACTCATTTGAACCCTCCCACCGACCCCTCGCCTTGCGTGGCAACATGTCTTGCTTTCAGGCTCTTTAGAGGAAATGGACGCCTATTTGCGTGATGATCTTGGGATAGTGCGTGCATAGGGAGATGCTGCGCGCACGCAGGAAATTGTGTACTTTTATTCGACGTCCAAGTTAATTGTAATGAACTAGCAAATCAAATGAGTATATCCAGTTATCTCGTAAATAAGAAAATCATTGTAAGTATTTTCATAATGAATACATTCTCACCGAATTTAGACTCCCCAATAGAGAAATGAAATTTTCATGGAGATCTGCGTTTTCAAAGAACTTCAGGAAAAGTTAGGGGATGTGGGCCTTTATTACATGTACATGGCTGAGTACAGGGTATTGTACTGGAATAGATGGAGTAGAAATTAGATATTGAATTCATTTATATGCAAGTCCAACTCACAGTCACACACACACGCACTTACCCACATACATCCACCCACACACACCCACATCCAAGATTCTATATAAGCATGAAAAATAACTTTAAAAATCATACAATATTGAACAAAAAGCAGAGCTACCAAGTCTCACGCATTATGCATGAGACTCCAGCATTTTGGACCCTTGTTCATCCCCTCAAATCTCTGTCTCACGCAAATATCACAGCCTATCCCCATATACATTGTACACAATGTCTGTGCTCTCACTCAGATTCACAGAAAATCTCACGCATAGCTGGTCTTTGAACTTGGCATCTCTGAAAAAGTAATAATTCATTAATAAGTGAACAGGTATTCCTCAAAATACAAAAAAGTAGCATTTAAAAAGAGCCCCTGAAATGCAAAAAGTAGCCCCCAAAATTTGCCCAAAAAATTAAAATGGAGCCCCTGAAAAAAAAAATTGTCAGTGACTTAACTTTAAGCCAAAGTCAAAACCTAACTCAAATTGGTTTTGATAACACACAATCTAATTACAAAACATTGTAAAACGATTACAAATACTTCCTTTGGTTGTTGATTGTAACATTATAGTACATACATTTCCTCCATTTGTTTTGTTAATTGGACAAAAAGCTCCCCTTGTATGTTGAAGAAGAGCTGTTTGCAGTGCTCCTCTACCGCTCTCCTTAAAAGATCTAGGAGAGCTATCTATTGCTCTCCTCATAATTATAAAACTGGGTCACTCCATAAAGGTCGGACGTACATTCGGACACATTTAAGAGCTGTATCTCCTTTGATTTGATAGCAGTGTTTCATTTTTTTTAGTATATCATAACATGTGACCTAGGTTATCATTACACCATGACAGGACCAGGCTGCAATATGAATAATAGAAAAAATGTGAGGGGTCGGACGTACATCAGATGAAAGCAGGTTTTATGCTTTTAGATTTCATGTCAAAATCTCTGTGATTTTTGTGTTGCAGGTACTAAAATTCTAATATGAGCTGTTAGCTAAAGGATGAATCTTACAAGAAATGAAGCAAAGAAATTGATAGGCATTGCCTTGTTTTAGTTACAGGCTGATCTATTTGGGGTCGGACATACACTTTGAAGGGGTCGGACGTACATTGTGCAAAATATTTGCACACTGTACGTCCGACCCCCTTTGAAGATCAGTTACACAAAACATAGACATTCTAAACTGGATTTTTTTAATATACATACTGTTTGGTTAGTTGTCTTTCACATAATACAGAATTAACAAATGAATCTGATGCTGGTGAATAGTTATGCTTGATTAAAGTTGACATGCATTCAGACAGTGTGTGTCCGACCCCCATACTGATTTTCTTACAGTCAAGCAAAATGCACCTCATATCTATTACAAATGAGTCAGTGGGTTTAGACTGTTTCCATTTTGATATCTACATTTTTAGATCACATCAATAATGAAACAACTCAACTATTCACACAATGCAGGATACTGTTAAACTTCAAGTAAAATGTATTTTTTAATGGTTTGCAAAAGACATGACAAAGAAAAAAAAACTTGTTCTGTGACAAACTTTGTTTTTACAAGGTGGGTTATGAACCATGAGTGTTCCCTGATGTTGCAATCAATAAAACATGCAATATGACTTTTGACCCCTAGATGACCTTTAATCTCTCCATCCTCAAGAACAAGGTGGGTTACGAACCATGAGTCTTCCCTGATGTTGCAATAAAAACATGCAATATGACTTTTGACCCCTAGATGACCTTTGATCTCTCCATCCTCAAGAACACATACATTTTTCCCACTGATCGTTTTGTTCCAAGTTTGGGCAAAATTAATGCAGAAATATGTCATTTGACATTTTTACACCTAGATGACATTTGACCTCTCCATCCTCTTTAACAAATATGTGGTACTGGTAATTTTTTCCAAGTTCGAATACATTTGAATACAATACACATAAAAAAACTTCTGGTATCAAAAGTTAACTTTTGACCCCTAGAAAGCTTGAACAATTTACCTTGAATAACAAAATGAGCAAAAGTGACCTTTTGATGCCTAAATAACCTTAGAAATTATCATCTTCATCAACAAAAATATTGTATTACCCTCTGATTTTGTATTTCAAGTTTGAACAGTATTGATGCAAACACAAAAATTGATTTAAACAAAATCTGTCAGAAAATGACTAAATGGCCTCCTATCTTTTGACCCCTAGATGACCTTTGACCTCATCAACACACACATGGTATCAACCAAGGATCATTTGTACCAAGTTTGAACAAGTTTGATGCAGAAATAAAGAAATGAGAACAAGTCAAAATTAAATGAATAACCCTTCACATTTTCTTAACTTTCACCCCTATAGGCAAAAGTAGAATAGTCTAGACATCCATGTATCATTATAGCAAATGGGCAGATCTATTCTCATAGAGGGGCAATTGCTGTACCTGAGATTGAGGGGAAGGGGCAATTTCTACTTTTATATGGAACTTCTTTTTTTATTAAATTTCTCATGTATTTGTAGGTTTTTGATTTTTATTTTCTTTTTTAATTTTCTGCAGGCTATTATTCAGTCATAATTACCACTAAATTCATTAAGTTACATATATGTGATAATTTGAGATGAAGGAAGGCAGTTTCCATTGTATATGCACACAATACACAAATAAATCACCATTTCTTGAAGATGATATCATCATTTAAAAATCTACATGTTGTCAAAAATGTGAGGTATTCTTTGTGAAATTTGTCTCAAAACTTGTGCAAGACTTCAAAGAAAAAACCCAATAAAACTACAGCGATATCAAGGTGTGTTAAAGAACTATCATGCAAAATGTTAAAGATGGAAGGTGAATTTTGCCCCCAGTATTTGTTGGGTTAAGAAATACAAAAACGGTCATTTTAAACTAGATTGAAATTGAAATTTGTATTCAATTTTGAAAGATTGATATGAGTAAAAGATGTTTTGATATTAAACTTTTGCAAAAATATCTGAGCAGTGAAAGATAACTTCATAAAAAAAAGTTTCAAAGGGGTCGGATGTACAGGGGGTCGGACGTACAAAAAAGTTGTACGTCCGACCCCCACTTAACTTGAAATCCCGAACTAGTGGTGAGCTACCTTCTGGTGTATATATTAAACAAACCAAGCTTGCTTTGCATCTGACTTTGGGAAAATTTATCTGCTTTTGTTTTGCTTGGAAGAAAAAAAGTGTATGTGAAAAGGGGTCGGACGTACATTTGAAAGTGCCTGCTTTTAATATATTCGGTTTAAGAAATTTAAGAAAAATAGAAAAACCTAACTTATTTTTTAGAAACCTGACATAATAACAACTTGGATAACATCCAACTTTAATTATTTCAAAGCTTATAAAAGGTTTTAAATTTGTTGCAAACTTGACCTTTGAAAATAAGTAAAATCCTGTTTTGTTGCTAGGGTGATTTCAATGCCTTGTCAAAATGAAACGATACATTGTTTGAAATTATTTCTTCCAGATTTATACATTTCAGTTTCTTAGCTTTCATGTGATACCTAATTTGTTTTGTTTGTAGGATTTTGAAATTTTGACCAAAAGGTTTACTATTTTATGGAACTGCCCATCTGAGTCCTTGGATATATCAAATGTCATCGAAAGGTTCAAAGGTCAAATGATACGAGACCATGGGGTTCTATCAGGTGCGGATCCATGGGGGGCCGAGGGGAAACTGCCTTACCCACCCCCACCCCCAGCTCAAAAAGAGAGGGGAAAATGGAGAGAATATAAAGAGAGAGGAAGATGGGAAAAGAAGAGTATAGAAAAGAGAGTAAGAGGGGAAAGGAAAGACAAAGAAAAAGGAAGAAGAAATGGGGGAAAGAAGAGAAAAAAGAGAGGAGGGAAAAGGAAGAGAAGAAAAAAAAGGAGAAAAGAAAAGGAGGAAAACGAAAAAAAAGAGGAATGAAGAGAAGAATATTTAAATAGAAAAGAAGATGGGAAGAAAGATAAGAAAAAAGAGAGATAGAGGAAGAGGGGAAAAGAAGAAAAGAAAAAGAGAGAGAGTGGAAGGGGGGGAGAATAAAAAATAGATTAAAAGAGAAAAAAGGGGAAAGGAAAGAAAAAGAAAAAGGGAGAAGTAAAGGGGGAAAGAGACAAAAAGAGGAAGAGGGAAAAGAAAGAAAAGAAAAGAGGCAAAAGGAAAAGGGGAAAAGAAGAATAAAAAATAGGAAGGAAGAGAATAATATTTGAAAAGAGAGGAAGATGCGAAGAAAGATAAGAAAAGGGGAAAGAAAAGATGGGGGAAAGAAAAGGGGTGAAAGGAAGACAAGAAACAAGAAAAGAAAAAGGGGAAAATAGAAAGAAGAAGAGAGAGAGAGGAGGAAGGAAAAGAAAAGAAGAAGAAAATGGGAGAGGAAGAGGGGGAAAGAAAAAGAGAAAGGAAGGGGAATTAGGATAAGAGAAAGAAAAAAAGAAAGAAAAGGAGATGGGAAACGAAAGAGGGAGATGTTGACCCGGACATCGATTTGATGTTCGAACTTGGCGGCGCCAAAATGACGTTCGAAGTATGGGGCGCCGAACTGGTGTTCGATCTATCGGGGCACCAAATTGATGTTTGAACTAGGGGAGCGCTAATTTGAATTTTGACCATAAAGTGGCAAATACATGTTTCAGAGGGGGATGGGCAAAGTTATAGTTCATATGGGGAGCCACGTTTATGTTCAATCGAGGACGCCAAATTGACCTTGAACTTAGGGGTTTTAATGCTAATTCATTTTCGACCGGGGGTGCAACATTGCTCGTAATGCCTGTTTATAGTGAAATATATGTCCTGCCCAAAAGCTTAAATTAATGTGGTTGACTTAAAATATCCCGTTTTTACAATACTAGACAAACACAATGTTTTAGAGTTTCAAGTCTGTTTAGCGAGATAGATATCCTGTTCAGGG
The DNA here is from genome assembly GCF_018143015.1 of Lytechinus variegatus. Lineage (NCBI taxonomy): Eukaryota > Metazoa > Echinodermata > Echinoidea > Temnopleuroida > Toxopneustidae > Lytechinus > Lytechinus variegatus. Next base: position 28,878,917 of record NC_054740.1, read on the forward strand.
TCACAAAAGGGTTATTATCAAATTCAGCTTGCGCTACGCGCTCGCAATATTTGATTAATGAGGTATACATCCCCTCCATCAATCCCACATGTAAGTGCTAGTGTTTTTCAAGTCAACATACATAGGCCGATCCAAGGGGCACCTTTTGCGTCACCCCCCCCCATGGTGACGCAAAAAGAGGGATAAGAAACAGAAAAAAAGGAAGAGAAAAAGGAAAAGCAATTATAATAGGAATTATACCTTAAAAGAGTCCTTCTTGAGTCAGTATATAAAAAAAATTGAGCTCGCGCTGGCATCAATGAATTGTTTAGTTATATACGCATCCCGACCTCACAGTTTTTTTTTTTATGCGAACGGAAGCACAAGCTGAAAATATTTGATATTCTAACCTGACAACTGAAAATGTATTTTTCATTTCATCATTATAAAAGTTTTCAGCTAGTGCTTCGTGCTCGCATTCATTTCTTAATAGATATTCATCGTGTTCATCATATGAATCACAACAATATAGGCGGATCCAGGGGGCCAAGGACCCCCTCCCCAGAGCAAATAAATTGGGGAAAAACGGGGAAAGAAAAAAAAGGGTAGAAAAGGGGAAAAGAAGACAAAACATAAAAGGAAGACCAGTGAATAAAACAAGGTCAGGAGAAGACTTGGAAAACATTTGTTTGAAATATTTAATGGAGAATGAAACCATTGGAACAAAATAGCATGTGTGAAAACAGAAAAATCAAAGAAACAGATCAACGAAAGTTTGAGAATAATCGGACAAATAATGAGAAGGTTATGAGCATTTGAATATTGCAATCACTAATGCTATGGAGATAGCAAATTGGCAATGCGACAAAAAATGTGTGATGTCATCAGGGAACAACTCTCCCCATTACTTTAGTATATATTTCACTTGAATTACCTCTTTTATCACATCTATACATAGATCATGTGTTCTTTCTATATGAGGGCATGTACATGTAATACATATTTTTTAAGAATACATCATGGATAAAGAGTTTGTATCATCATAAGAAAAAGCAAAAAGAGACATTTTGAGGGTATTTTATAGTCCACCAAAGGGATAGTTGTTCATCAGTGACATCACACATCCTTGTCGCATTGCCAATAGGAGGATTTCCATAGCATTAGTGATTGCAATATTCAAATGCTCATAACTTTCTCATTATTTGTCCGATTTTTCTCAAACTTTCTTTATTCTTATTCTTTGATTTTTCTGTTTCTACACAAGCCTATTTGTTCCAAAGGTTTCATTCCCCTTTAATCTCACTATATTAATGTTTCGCTCGCGCATCGCTCTCGCATTGCCTGTTCGATGAGATACATAGCTTGCTCAATATAGGCTGATATGTAGTTAAAAATATCAAGTTTTGATATCAATATGCAAAACATCATTCAGCTCGGACATCAATGTTTATTATTTCTTTTATTTACTAATTTATGTTTTTTTAACCCTAAATCTCCCGGGGTATTTTGATTCTTGTCATTCCCGGGGGGGGCCATTATGGCCCCCCTCAAGATCTCGGCCGCCGATCGCGCGAGCGACGCAAAAATTTGCACGCTGGTAGTGTGCAATGTAATCTACAAGGCTGTTTGGTAAAATTTTCCAAAATAATGAGATGTCTTATGTATTTCCTTGTTTTTTTACTTTTTGTTTTTTAATTGTTTTTTCAATGGAAATTGTTCCAGACATAATTTTGATCAGAAACAAGGCAAAATTAATTAAGTTTAATCAGTAAAAGTAGAATTAATGATACATTTATGAATTTTGGCTAAATACGCAATTTGCATTGGATTTGTACATGAAATCACGTTTATGAGCAATTTTGGGTCTGACAAGCACTTGCATAATGTTGCGAAATGTCGTAACCGTGTACCCGGGCGTCACATCTTTGGTCTCAAAATTAGCGTGAGACTTGAATGTAAAAAGTCAGTGAGCGGCGAGGTGAAAAAATTTCGCGAAGCAATTACCCCAGATAATTACCCCTACTACAGATCTGTGAAAATGCCATCAACGTGACGACATGGCGTGGTACTTTATTTTACCATGTCTTAATTAATAATTGGCGGCGGAAGGCAAAACATTTGACAAGCAAATAAACCAAAATTTTAGGAGGGACCACCACAATTTTTTGACAAGGAAAAAAAGAAGGTTATCAACCAAAATTAGGGGGGGGGCAAAAATATTTTAGGGGCTCTACCTAAATTTAGGGGGGACGTAGAAAACAAATTGACACCCAAGGTTCTCAACTAAAAATTTAGGGGGGAAAGGTCCCCCCCCCGCTTCCGCCGCCTAAGTATTAAATAAGGTATATTATTTCGACATAGCGATATATTCTATCTTGTCATGTCGATATGTCCACATGGCGAGATATGAAGTGTACAAGTCCCGGCAAGAATCCGATATATCGCCATGTTGACATGTAACTTATTTTAGTCGACTTGGCAAGATAAAATATCTCGCAATGTTGACATATAACATTTTATAAGTGGACTGACTTGGCAGGATAACGTATCTCGCCATGCGTACATAATAAGCTTATGTAGTCGACATGGCAGATAAAGTATCTCGATATGTCGTCAAGTCCATGCCATTTTAGAGGCTCCATATGGCGTCTAGAGGGTAAATTTCTGGGGTGGGGGTAACAGTCCCCGACGATAAAAACAGGGATATATTTTCCTTGAAGTAGATGTCAGTGGCGACTGTCCTGTGGGTCATCGTTAAAGAACCCCAAGGACTCGTATCATTTACCTTTGACCTCTTGATGACTTTTGATCTCACTATATCCTGATCATAATTTTACACACACTGCGGACTATCGGATCCGAGTCTATAGGGCCCGCGGTCTATCGGGCTGTAACCAACATTTCTGTTTCCATTATACTATTGTGTTGTGCATATCACTATTTTGTGAAACTAAACATATCTTTGATATTCCTTACCTTTCTTTTTTTTTACATTTACATCCATTTTATTAAAAGAATTTTTCAAGGTGATATTTCATTTTTCTTAATTCATTCAAATATTTTTCTAGTTTGGTTGAACCTAGCTTATAATTGAAATGAATTTTGATTAACCATTTTTGTGAAGACCATTTTTTGTATCTTCTGAGACAGAATGAAGGCTTCCTTTCATAAGATTACAACAGTTTTCATTTAAATACATTATACCCATGGATAAACCTTTCAATCATAATGGGATTGAGGTACCCCTGAGATTTTTCATGATGAATTCATAACTTCAAATGGTTGTGTTTGGTCTTTCATTACTTTTTGCTCTTTAGCATCACACAACTGTTATGAGAAATTTGTGATGCACAGTTACGCATTCCAGAAAATAGTAATTTTTGTCTCGCCTGCATAGCAGAAGACTAAGGGCGCCGCTTTTCTGATGGAGGCAGCCGCGACATCTACTTAAAATCTTAACCTAAGGTCAAGTTTTTGAAATGACATCATGGCTTAAAAAATATATGGACATAGTTCTTGAAACTTGGACATAAGGTCAATCAGTTATTACTGAAAGGTCAAGTCCACCCCAGAAAAATGTTGATTTGAATCAATAGAGAAATATCAGACAAGCACAATGCTGAAAATTTCATCAAAATCGGATGTAAAATAAGAAAGTTATGACATTTCAAAGTTTCGCTTATTTTCAACAAAATAGTTATATGACTAGCCAGTTACATTCAAATGAGAGAGTCGATGATGTCACTCACTCACTATTTCTTATGTTTTTTATTGTTTGAATTATACATTATTTCAATTTTTACGAATTTGACGATTAGGACCTCCTTGCCTGAAACACAAAATGTTAAAATAATGGTATTCCACGCATTCAGGGAGAAATGAAACTTCATTTTACATGACAATTACGAAAAAATAAAAATATTTCATATTTCATATAATAAAATACAAAAGAAATAGTAAGTAGTGATGTCATCAGTTCCTCATTTGCATACCGACCGAGATGTGCATTTAACTGTTTTGTGAAATGAAGCGAAAATTTAAAATGCCATAACTTTCTAATTCTACATCCGTTTTTGATGAAATTTTCAGTGTTATGCTTGTTTAATTTTTCTCTTTTTATTCAAATCAAGGTTTTTGTTGGGGTGGACTTGTCCTTTAATATCCTGCCTGAGTTTCAGGTCACATGACCAAGGTCAAGGGTCATTTACATGTATGGTCAATGAACTTTGGGCATTTTAGGGGTATTTGTTGAATTTCCATCGTAACTATATTTATGGATCTAGTTCATTACACTTAGACGTAAGAGTAATCAGGTATCACTAAACATCCTGTGCAAGTTTCAGGTTACTTGATCAAGTTCAAATGCCATTTAGGGTCAATGAACTTTGGTCTTATTGGGGTTATTAGTTTATGGATGTAGTGAATTAAATGTGGACATAGGGGAAATCCAGTATCAGTGCTCATCTTGCACAAGTCTTAAGTCACGTGATCAAGGACAAATGTCATTTAGGTTCAATTAATGTGGTATTATATTATACGATTGGTGTTTTTTGTGAATAATTATATTAAAGTCATTTTTGTCTCACCTGCATAGCAGAGTGAGACTATAGACTGAGACTATAGACTATAGGCGGCGGCGTCAAAATCAAATCTTAACCTGAGGTTAAGTTTTTTAAATGACATCATAACTTAGAAAGTATATGGACCTAGTTCATGAAACTTGGCCATAAGTTTAATCAAGTATTACTGAATATCCTATTAGAGTTTCATGTCACATGACTAAGGTCAAAGGTCATTTAGGGTCAATGAACTTAGATATGGGGGGGGGTATCAACATCAAAATCTTAACCTGAGGTTAATTTTTTGAAATGTCATCATAACTTGGGAAATATATGGACCTAGGTCATTAAACTTGGAAATAAGGTTAATCAAGTATTACCAAACATCCTGCATGAGTTTCACGTCACATGACCTAGGTCAAAGGTCATTTGGGGTCAATGAACTTTGGCCGATTTGGGGGTATCTATTGAATTACAGTCAAAACTTTAAGTTTTTGGATCTGATTCATGAAACTTGGACATAATAGTAATCAAGTATCACTGAACATCCTGTGCAAGTTTCAGGTCACATTATCAAGGTCAAAGGTCATTTAGGGTCAATAAACTTTGGCTGAATTGGGGTATTTGTTGAATTACCATCATATCTTTGAAAGTATATTGGTCTAGTTCATAAAACTTGGACATAAGAGTAACCAAGTTTCACTGAACATCTTGTGCGAGTTATAGTAGTTTTCAAAATCAGCACTGCTGCTATGATGAATCGCGTGATGCAGGTGAGACGGCCAGAGGCATTCCACTTGTTAAAAGTCAGCACTGCTGCTATATTGAATCGCGTAATTCAGGAAAGACTGCCAGAGGCACTCCACTTGTTTCTTAAATGCTTGTCAGACCCTGCATTTCTAAAAACACCATTTCAAATTCATGTGAAAATCCAATAAAGATATACACATTATTTTGATTTCTATGGTTAAAATAAGTTTTATTCTATGTTGTCAAAAATTATATGCCCAATTTAGAAACATCAAACCATTTTGATATATTTTGATGAATATCCTACAGAGTTATTTTGTAGATAGCACGCATTAACAGTAGAGCTTTGTTTTAACAGTTGATGATTCATAATTCAGTTAATTCAGTTAATTTTACTTTCAGTTCTATAGATTATGCATTGGTTTGGGTAGCATACACACCGATTTTACCTGTAATCACACAGTTAACAGCTGAGTTCTTGGTAGGGGGCCGGGATTAGTCTTTTGCTGAGATCATTTACATGCTCTCATTAACTGTTCAATCTTTCAGTCTATTATTAATCATCTTTTATCCCCTTTTTTTCATACGTCAATAGTGCTCCAATCCAAACACCGCTGCAAACAACTTTTTACGTGACTACAACCTTATGGACGTCCCTGCAGTTCAGATAAATGCTCCACTTACCATGGTTGGTGATCGGTTCTCTAGTCTTGAAATGACAGGAGACTCATACATTATTTCATCAGGTACTGTTAATGACTGTTCTTCAGAAAGGCATTTTCACTTGGCCTGAGAGTTAAACTCATACACTCTGCATTTACCAACAACCCGCAACCGAATATGGGGGTAGTACTTTTTAGACCAATCAAATGTTTGCCAGACGTTGATTCCTTATTTAACAATTTTGATTATCAAATATTATCCTTGATATTTAACATCCAAGTGCAAGATGTCAATTGAAACTTTCTTGTGATTTCTGATAATCCAGGTATCTCGATTGTTTGATTGAATTACAAGTAGGTTATTTGCCCCAGGCCATATTACATACCTGCCAACTACTACGATTTTGGCGTAATTATTTTACGATTTTTTGTTTTAGATTACGCCTTACGATTTTATGTCACAAAATTATGATTTTCTGATATTCTGACTATTAAAAATAAAATGTCTACGACTGGACTTCAAGTCTAACAGGGCAGCCGAGTTGCAATTCCAATGTTTTTAGCACATCGTCGCATTCTAAACGTGTAACTGAGTAGATTTTTAAGAATCACAGGCACGGCGCTTCAGAAATTGCTTATCAAGTTTCAAATTCTCGATGTCCCGTGTACTATTTTTAAAAAAGCTGCGCGGCATTAGGTCTTGCTGTAAATTTCATGGCAAAAAATTTCCTTTTCTATTGGATTAATTTTATAAGATACCATCCTAAATTTGCAAGAAAATAAGATCGTGAGCTCTGAAGAAAATCACAGATTTTTCATTTCAGAGTAGTTTTCAGAGACTCTACTTCTCAAATTTGAACTAAGCCACTTGGTGCTCTGGAAATTTGGCACAGATCCTGCAATTTTCAGACGGAAATAAGGATTTTCTGTGGGGATTTTTGATGAGTAACGGTCAGTGCCCGAGTGTATACATGTATTGGCACTAATGCAGTTTCATACCCACCTGTGTTGCGGCGAGGATTGATTGTGAGCTGTGCTATGTTCAGTGGCTGAGCTGTGCTAGCATAGCCTAGCTTGAGAAATGGTGTACGTGGTGACATTGGCTGTCGGACTGTGATGCTTTCAATATTTCCTGTATTGACAAGCTCTTAACTGGGAGTTCACTATGCATTTTGCAAATGCTTTTCCTCTGATTTCTGCATCAGTCACAGTGGACTCCATGACATTGAGAAACATATCAAGACAAAAAGCATCAAGCCACTAATGAGGCAACCAGTGGAAGGTCATTAAACAGTTACTTCACGGTAGATTCGGACATTAGTGTACATAACCCTATCTAGGCCGGGGTATTTTGGGAGTTCCTATGGCCGGGGGGGGGGGGGCCCTCTCAGGCCCCCCTAAGATCTCGGCCGTCGACCGCGCAATCGCGCCGAAAATTGGCACATGGGTTGCCTGGGACATAATCTACAAGATTGTATAGTAATTTATTTCATGTGAATGGCTATTAAGTGATTATGCTGATTTATGCGTAATTAGTATGCGAAATCATACTTTTTCCTCTTACTCCCTAAATAAAGCTCCAAATGTACTAATTTTTGGTATAGAAACTCTTTGTGGTGTCCTAAGCAAGAGTACATGAAAAAGGTGATATCAAATCATTTCTTTTGTAATATATTGTTTTTTGCAATATTATGGATTTGTTTGTTTTTTTGACTTTTTGTTTTTCATTGTTTTTTCAATGAATTTCGTTGGGGACACTTCTGTGATCATAAAAAGCATAAAATGAATACATTTAGACTAGCAAAACTAAAAATAATCATACATTTATGAAATTTGGTTGAAAACACAATTTGCATTGACTTTGTACACGAAATCACGTTTTTGAGCAATTTTTGGTCTGACATGCACTTACATAATGTTGCGTAATTTCGGAACCACATAGCCGGGTGACGCAAAATTGGTCTCAAAAGTTGAGCAAGACTTGAAAGTAAAAACTCAGTGAGGGGCGCGGTCAAAAAATTTCGCACGGCGAAAATATCACGCGATTTGTTGAGGGGGGCCTCCGAGGCCCCCCCTTGCCTAGATAGGGTTAATGCAGAGGTTTTGATGACCGAATTCATTGTTGAACATAGTTTGCCACTCAGTGTTGCTGACCACTGTAATAAACAAGCCATGCCATTCTACTGTGCACTCCAAGGAGCTACTCAAAAAAGCGAAACAGGCAACGTCGTCATGCCTTAGGGCTTGAAGGCCTGATGGATAGACTGTGTGATCAGTAAAGGTGAGGTGGAAAATGTGAGAGCGTTAAGTGTAATGTATGAATTAATTTTTCTCAAGGGTCTATTCCATCAGAGGATTTTTGTCTCACCTGCGAAGCAGAGTGAGACTATAGGCGCCGCTTTTCCGACGGCGACGGCGGCGGCGTCAACATCAAATCTTAACCTGAGGTTAAGTTTTTGAAATGACGTCATAACTTAGAAAGTATATGGACCTAGTTAATGAAACTTGGCCATAAGGTTAATCAAGTATTACTGAACATCCTATTAGAGTTTCATGTCACATGACCAAGGTCAAAGGTCATTTAGGGTCAATGAACTTAGACCATGTTGGAGGAATCAACATCGAAATCTTAACCTGAGGTTAAGTTTTTGAAATGTCATCATAACTTAAAAAATATATGGACCTAGTTCATGAAACTTGGACATAAGGTTAATCAAGTATCACTGAACATCCTGCATGAGTTTCACATCACATGACCAAGGTCAAAGGTCATTTAGGGTCAATGAACTTTGGCCGATTTGGGGGTATCTATTGCATTACAGTCAAAACTTTAAGTTTTTGGATCTGATTCATGAAACTTGGACATAAGGTTAATCAAGTATCACTGAACATCCTGCATGAGTTTCACATCACATGACCAAGGTCAAAGGTCATTTAGGGTCAATGAACTTTGGCCGAATTGGGGATATCTGTTGAATTCCCATCATAACTTCGAAAGTTTATGGATCTGATTCATGAAACTTGGATATAATAGCATTCAAGCATCACTGAACATTTTGTGCGCATTTCAGGTCTCATGATTAAGGTCAAAGGTCATTTAGGGTCAATGAACTTTGGCCAAATCGGGGGTATCTGTTGAATTACCATCATAACTTTGAAAGTTTATTGGTCTAGTTCATTAAACTTGGACATTAGAGTAATCAAGTATCACTGAACGTCCTGTGTGCGTTTCAGGTCACATGACCAAGGTCAAAGGTCAATGAACTTTGGCCGAAATTGGGTGTATCTGTTGAATTACCATCATAACTTTGAAAGTTTATGGATCTGATTCATGAAACTTGTACATGGGAGTAATCAAGTGTCACTGAACATCCTGTTTGAGTTTCAAGTCACGTGATCAAGGTCAAAGGTCATGTAAGGTCAATGAACTTTGGCCATGTTGGGGCTTTTTGTTGAATAACCATCATATCTCTGTAAGTTTATTGGTCTAGTTCATAAAAAGTGGACATAAGAGTAACCATATATCACTGAACATCTGCTAGTTAGAGTAATGTCAAAGTCAGCACTGCTGCTATATTGAACCGCGTGATGCAGGTGAGACGGCCAGAGGCATTCCACTTGTTTAGCTTTTAGTCTTTGTTTCGGTTTGTTTTTTGTGGGGGAGGAGTTGCATAAGTGTTGAAAAATGAGTTTAAAGTGAAGAAAAAGGGGCATTCCTCCATGTTGAAAGTACCAATAGCTCCCTAAGGTGCGACCCCCGCTAGGTCGCTTTGCTCCCTCATAGTCCACATAAAAAAGATTACTATTTTTAGTCTTCAAAGGTAGGCAGGTATGATATTTTCACGAATCAATTCCTTTCAAATAATGTGCTGATATGGATACAATCATATTTTTGTCAGGGACCCATTGCTGAGTGATAACACCTATAATACAGATTATGCATTTTTCTTTATACTGCCCTATGTGAAACACAGCCTTGGTCTATTATTGACGGTGTCAAACACCCCTGAATATTTGCTACACTGCGCTTTACTTACCTATACCATCTCATCAAATTGCTATTCGTTACCCCGACTTGAATAGCCACCGGTAAAAAACTCCCCGAAAGAGGCTAACTGCAATCAGGTAGCCTGGAAAACCTGTCACGGAACGAGACCCATAAAACCTGCACGCCACATATAAGCTTCCTCTTTCATTACTGCGATGTTGCTAAGTACAATTGAAATGTTTAGTCACAGCGCTTCTGTGCCTTTCTTTATGAATCACGATGTCTGAAAAAAAAAAACTGACATAAACATTAATTATTCCCAAGCCTCCCCCATCCCAAGAGATCTGAATAAAGGAGAGAATAACTCGGTCAAGACAAAGCCGAGGGCCAATATCTGGGCCAAGACAAAGCCGAGAAATTATAATAATAGTAAAGGTGATATGACAGCCAAGACAAAGCTGAAGAACAAGAACCCTCACACTAATAACCTGGCCAAGACAACGCCGTCTAATGACCCTACACAATCAGACACCCAGTCCCATAGGCGGGAGGTAGACAAGGGTACGGATAAATCGGAAAAGACTATTTACACTCCTTCCGATCGGGGTAGCTCCTCATCAAAGAGTAGGATGGGCAAGAAGAGGCCTCACGATGACCACTTGTGTTCTAATGACAATCAGGCTCGAATTAACAACCCACTACAACCCTCTGTAATTCAGAAGAAGAGCCGACTGGCCTGGAGTGTGACCGGTCAGTCCATTCATTGCCAGACCCCGCCGAGGCGGGTAGTTGGATCTTGGAAGCCTTGCAAGCGATCCTCCCCCAGCGGGCGCGGCCATCGACCCATCGCGACCCACTGGACTTGCTGCTCAAGACAACAGGCTTATGAAAACTCGACTCATTCTAGACCTAGAGAAAGGTCTAGATCGCCTCGTACTGGTCGTGGAGTGGGGGCTAATGATATCTCACCTCGTACTAGCCGTAGAGAAAAGGAGTTTTCCATTGTGGGAGATTCTGATTCGGAATTCGATTACCACCAACCTGTTACATCTAGCAGAAGAGATTGGGGCGATTTCTCCCCATCAAATTCTAATAGCAGCTCCGAGCTTTCCCTGCAAGCTGCCCAGCATATGGGATTTGAACAAGGAGAATCACCATTAGGGGTATGAGAGAGTTCTGGCATACACAAACGCGATACTCCAGCTAGCGGGAACAGGAATCAGTCAGCCCTCATCTTGACTAAATACTGCCCTCAACTTTGGAAACTGAGCGAGAGAATTCAATCTTCTGCCTGAACTCGTCCCTTAGTCGTTCGGACGAAGTCAGTCCTGCGATCAAGATAGACGCTCCGTATAAATCCTGCTTTCGGGGCCTAGATAAGCAACATTCTGGGCTTAGACCGATCAGTAAAGAAGTCTCGAAGGATTATCGGTTTGCCGCTCAAGACTGCAGGAGCGAGGAAGTCTAGATCGGGCCGTAACCCTCTCCGCGGCACTGGTTACTGCTCAGCCGACTTTCAGTTAGCAGCGTTGGACATGGCCGCCCGGAGTGGTATGAGACTTGCGATGTACCAGGGGACCCTGTTAACCGCTCTTAGTGAGGCTGAGCGGCTTGGAGTCTCTACTGATGACAAAATCTTATTGTTAGAGTCACTCACAAAGATCGCTGATCTCCAGTATGATCAAGCAGCAAGATCAACACTGCTATGCACAAGGGCAAGGAGGGCTAAAGTTGTAGATGCTCTCAAGATCGAGAAAGGGGCAGCCAGACTTCTCAATAAGCTGCCTTGTGAAGGTAAGGACTTGTTTCATGGAAACTTTCAAGATTTATTGGACAAGTCTATTTCAGCCAGCACCACAGCTGACAAGACATTTTATAAGCTCTGCTCGAGTAGACCTAGTCTGCCGGGCACTAGACCAGCCCAGGACCAGGCCCAGAGACCCCCTTTTTCTAGCTCTAGCTCCAGACCTACATTGAACATAAGGGGTCATCCCTCTCCTTTTTCCCTTGCTCTGGTGGCGAAGCCAGGAATGAAAGGGGCCGCGGGGAAAGTCATAGGAAACCATGGGGTGGGGGGCGAGGCTGCCAGGCCCACTTTCAGCGCACCAAATTCAGGGCCCCCACTCTTAACCAGGGATTTTGACAATCAAACACTAGTCCTTCCCCACCTACAGCAAGTCCCAGTAGGGGGAAGACTATTTCTTTGCTTGTAGAACTGGGAAAAGATAACCGAAGACAAATTTGTTCTAGAGATAATAAGGTCAGGATACAATCCAAATTTCCCAAGAGTAATTCATTCTTCCTGTTTTCGACAACAGACCCCCATACCAAGGGATCCTTCACGCCGAGAGGCTTCTCCGGTCAGAAATACAGTCCCTTCTCCAGAAAGGAGCTATCATAACAGTCCCAGACCACAGGTCCCTCATCCTCTTGCCCGTTTTCCTGGTAAAGAAACGCTCCGGGGGTTTCCGTATGATAATCAACCTAAAGAAGGTAAACGAACTCCTTCCAGATCAGAATTCAGAATGGAATCCCTTACAACACCATCCTACCTCTGATAAAACCTAACCAATGGGCAGTCACCGTGGACCTTAGAGACGCTTACTATGATATCCCCATAGTCCCAGAGGCCTGCAAGTTTCTGGACTTCAAAGTAAATGTAGGAGACGTTTGCTACTAGTTCATAGCCCTTTCGTTTGGCCTAAACCCTGCCCCAAAGATAATTTCCCGATTGGTGAGAGTCCTCGCCACAGAATTAAGATGGCGAGGCATTACTAACTTCTGTTATTTGGACGACTGACTCCTCCTTGGCCCTTCCAGGACCACTCTTGCCTAAAACGTAAACATTGTCCGAAAGCTGGCTTTGGATCTAGGGTTTCTGATCAACGAAGAAAAATTGAGGTTCACACCAACATGATCACCAGAGTTTCTAATAGTTCGTCCATCCCCTCACAGAATAAAGAGGATTCAGTCAGTAGGTGCAGAGCTCTACATAAACTCAAACTCGCCAGCCAGAACTTGGCAAATTTTCCTAGGCCTATTTGCAAGCCTAGTGGATCTAATCCCGCAGTGCAGATGACATATGAGGCCACTCCAACTGCACTTCCTGAGACACTTCAAGCCCAGAATTCACACCATGGACCATCTTGTTCCCATGACAGATGCGATGATGCACGAAATTCATCTGTGGTCAGCATGTCGATTTCTAAACCAAGGTAAGCAAACTCAGAACCCGAAACCAACACTCACCCTAATGACCGATACTTCATAGCTGGTTTGGGGAGCACACGGGGAAATTCAAAGCCTCCGGCCAATGGCAAGAAAGAGATTCAACACAGCATATCAATGCTGTAGAAATGAAGGCGGTTCAACTAGCTCTACTTGCCTTCCTCTCCTAAGTTGCCAACCAGTGCATTCTGATGAAATCAGACAACAGCACAGTGGTCTCCTACATAAACAGGGAAGGAGGGACAAGGTCACCTACTCTCTGCTTCCTAACATTGGAAATTCTAGCATGGTGCCAGAACATTCGCATAACCTAAAGGCTTGCCACATCCCAGGGAAAGAGAAATACATAGCAGACTTCCTCTCTCGGAGAAGTTATCTCCCATCAGAATGGCAACTCAATCACATCATCATGGAGAGAATCTACAGTCAGGGCGACCAGCCTCAGGTAGATTTATTTCCATCAGTCCTGAACAAGCAGCTCCCGATTTATTGCACGAAGCATCAAGATCCCTTAGCCTTTGCGACAGACTCCCTAACAATCCCATGGAAGGGGATCCTGGGTTATGCCTTTCCACTCTTTCCCATAATACCTCAAGTGCTGGAGTAAGTGAGGAAGGAAGAAGCTTACGTTCTCATTGCACCTTGGTGGCCGAGGAGACCATGGTTCACAACACTTACAGATCTCCTGGTGGGGACTCCAAAATGTCTACTGCCACTGGTGGACCTCCTGAACAACCGGGGATAGACACTTATTACCCAAATCCAGAAAGGCTTTGCCTAACACTCTGGCCCATCTCAGGAAATCAGCAACTAAAGCGGGCCTTTTCGAAAGAGCTGTAGACATGCCCTCTAGATTCCTGCGACCCTCCACCAGGAACACTTATGATCCTAGACTCCAGAGTTACTTCTGATGGTGTGGCAGGTCAGGTGGAGTGGACGCAATATTATCAGGGTCCATTAGATCTCATGATACACGGGGCATAGCAGCATCTTGGGCGCTCTTTCATGGTACCTCTATGGAGGAGATCCTCCAGGCAGCCTATTGGACTAATTCTAATACCTTTGTATCTTATTACTTATCCTTCCAGTTGATATATTTCATTATCGAGGTTGATGATATTTATACCCCTTTATTCCTAGAGCAGCTTCTCTAGTTGGTAGACTACTTCTTTCTATAGTCAATCAGTCTCTTTATTGTTGTTATGCTAACATGTCTATGAAGGGTCTCATTTCTGCCCCTCCTCCAGTTTTTTCCATGCTATTCCAGCAAGATGGTATAGGTAAGTATAGCACAGTGTACCGGTAGTTAATCAGAATGCTCAGTAGTGAGCATATTATTTACTAACAAGCTGTTTACCTTTAACTCCCCACCAGTCCTCCCGAGCAGACTTCGCCCCTCCTTGGCAATGAAAGAGGAGGCTTATATGCGGTGAGCGGGTTTTATGGGTCTCGTTCCATGACGGGTTTCCCAGGCGACCTGATTGCAATTAGCCTCTTTTGGGGAGTTTTCACCGGTGGCTATTCGAGTCAGGGTAATGAATAGCAATTTGATGAGATGGTATAGGTAAATATAGCTTGTTAGTAGATAATATCCTCACTACTGAGCATTCTGATTAATTTCTAAAGTAAAAATGGAAATCATTTATTCATTGATCTTTCCATCTTATATCTTACAGAAAGGGGATGTCTGTACCAGTTTAATATTTCTACTTCCAGTGGAGATCTAGGTGACCCATGTCATCTGAATGTAAGTTTGTATGGAGCTGTATCTCGTTTGATAATGGAGTCATTGACAACCAACCTTTATTCAATCTTATTCGGTAGGAATACATGGCATTATTTCTCCAAAGTCCCAGTTCACGAGGTTGCTCCATTTTTAAACATTGTTAGTGTTGAGGCTTGTTCAAACATTTTTTTTTTATTTCAAGAAGATATTGAAAGAATATCTTTCACTTGTTGGTCAAAGGAAAGATGCATACAGTATGTTATACGGCTGATTTAGCCTGAATACAGACCATATTATGTTCATTCCCTATTTACTCTGTATAATGTGCTTGAGCATTTTTCATCATGATTTCTTTTTTCTTTTCCTTTTCTTTTTTCCCCCCTCCCTTCCATTTTTATTTCTATTCTTCTTGTGTTTCTTTTTCATGTAAGACTTAAATATTAAAAAGAGTAAGGACTTTTTTTGTGTAACTTGGACATAAGGTCAAAAGTCACATGGTTGTGGTATCAGTATAAAGAAGCTTAACCTGTGTTAACTTGTTGCTGAATCTAGTTCAAGGTAATTTGTGGTTAGTGGTCTTATGTTATTAATATTTTTTCTCTCATATCTTTCTTATTCAATGAAATAAAGATACATATTAATCTTACTTGTTGTCTCGCTGTGATGGCAGCATCAACATTGAAATCTTAACCAAGGTTATTTTTTTTAAATTGATTTAACTTAGAAAGTATATAGACATATTTCATGAAACCTGGACATAAGGGTAATCAAGTATCACTGAATATCCTGTTGCAGGTCATGTGGCCAAGGTCAAAGGTCATATATGGTCAATGAACTTTGACCATCTTTGACATCAAAATCTTAACCAAGCTTAAGTCTTTGAAATGTTCATCATAACCTTAAAAGTATGGATCTAGTTCATGAAATTTGGAAATAAGAGTTATTTGGTATCGCTGATAATCTTCCATGAGTCTTTGGTCACATGATCAAGGTCAAAGGTCATTCAAGGTCAATAAACTTAGTATTTTATTGGCCAATGGATTATTAATTTTAAATGTAATGATAAGATTTTTGAAAAATATAAGTTATTTGTATTTCAATATAAAAAAATCAACACTGCAGGAGGGTGTTTCATAAAGCTGTTGATGAGGGAAGAGCGGTTTAAAGACCGGTAAACTAATCTTAGGCAAATCATCACCAATAAACATTTAGTGAATATCATTAACACACAAGAAAGGATCACCAGTTGTTCTTAAAATGACCATTAACTTATGAAAGCTTCATGAAACAGCCCTCTGGTTTGACTGTCATGGGCTATCTAATTGTTTTGCTATTCTACATGCATTCAGTGTACTCAATTTTTACAGGAGATATTATTGAATTGTGGTAGAAATTTGTTGTCAGTGTAAAAACACTTTTAACAGTAATAAAATGATGAAACTGTACTCATCTGGTGGATGTACATTTTACTTCATCATTTCTTTTCATTGTGCGTTCGTCCTCCGCAAAGTATTATGGTATCTGATGTGTCTAATTATCAAAATATGTTTTTTTTCCCTGATGTACAGGATACTATCGAAGAGTCTGTAATTGCGGATTTAGAGAGCCACAACAATGGCTATATGTTCACCACACCTTATAGACTGAGCTTGTGTAACGTTAGTGTTGGTATGTCTTATTTTTCTACTTTTCACAATGGAGAAGGGGAATGGGGAGGAGGAGAAGATGGTACATTGTACATGTAAATTGCCAATTCGTCTACTGCCAACTCGACCACTCACCACATGGGCTACCTTCATTTGATCTAATGCCATTTGGTCCATCAACTTTTTGTCTAACAACCATTTAGTCCAATAACCATTTTGTCCAGTCATCACTTCGTCTAATCACCAGTTCGTCTATAACCATTTCGTCTAAGAACCAGTTGGTCTAATACCCATTTTCTTTTAATTCATTTTGCACAATTACATGTAACACTTCAGTTTAATTCGACCAAATGGTATATGGATGAAATGGCTATTGGACTAACTGGTTATTTGATGGAATGGCATTAGACTTTATGAAAGTAGATCATGTGGTTAGTAGACGAATTGGCAGTTGGATGAATTGGCAATAGACAAATTGAAAGAGGGGAGGGGATGGGGATGAAATGGCTGGAGTATGATTTGGTAAGTGATGATCCCTATTAAAAATACCATTTAGTGTCAGAAAAGTTTCTGTAATGATGATGGGGTAAATCTGCTTTTTTTTCGTTTTTTGTTTTTTTAAGCTCATTCTTTTCATGTGTGACAAAGTAAAGAATTGCAAATGTTGATGTAAATGTAAAAAATTTTGTCATCCATTTAAATAAGATGCAAATGTTTCTAAGCTCATGAGATGTCATATGAATATAAAAAATGATATGTATGGGGGAAATTAGTCATTTGAAAATGCTATTAATGTACTATTGCAGGGTTCCCAGCCCATCAAAGAAAAATATTTTTAATTTTACTTTTTTCCAGTCAGGTAGAAATCAGATAGAGAATACCTCAAATTGGAAAAATGCCCCGAATGAGGGAAAAATCAGGGAATTTTGACCGACCCAAAAGTCGATAGCACTGTAGTCGGTGAAACTGTTATATTTTGTTGCATATCAAAACAACATCCATTAAATGACTGGTTATGGTGTTTTTTAGTGTATCCTCTTTGACTGTAGTACAAGTACTGGTAGCTGTAGCACATGACCTAAATAAGGCCTCTAACTTTAAACAAAGATGTACTAGGATTGGCTTGAATCAAACTTTCTCTGGATAAGGTGAGGAAAGGATGGCTGTATGGGGAGAAGGGAGGCCGTTACATGCCTGACTGTGCAGAAGCGGATCTAGAGGGGGGGGGGGGGGCGGTTGCAAAAAAAAAATCAGGGGACCATTTTTTTAAATCTTATCTTTTTTTTTAACTTGTAATTTTATTTTATTTGATTTCTATGTATTTCATTTATTATTATTATTTCTTTTTTTTTTTTGGAGGGGGGGTTGGGCAAACAAATGTCACAGAGTCCCTTGCCCCCCCCATCAGCTTTTTTGAGGACACGGGCCACCACCGAAGTGACAAGCTAGGCCAGCGTTGCCGATTCTCATCCCCAAAATCCCCACATTAAAAAAAAAAAGAATTGGGGCATTGTTGAAGTCTTTGGGGATGAAAAATAAATATTTGGGAATGAAAATAATATTGAGTTTTAGCTGTTCATAATAAAAGTATTAGGCTAACAGTGCTTATTCCAAGGTCCCCAATTCTTTGTATCTGTGTTTTTAACTGGCCTTATATTGCAGGAAAATTCAACTTAATTTTACAAATTTTCATGGGGGTTAATTTGGCAACGACCTCTATACCAAAAATAGTGGTGTTTTAGATGCAAGAAAACGCCATTTTCACACACAGATTTTCAAAAATGTTCCCTACTGTGGGAGGGGGGACACCCGCCTCGCTCGTTCTGCTCGCTTGGACTCGGTCACTACGCTCTCTCGCATACCACCCCAACCCCCCCTTTATAAAAAGCTGGATCCGCCCCTGCTGTGTAATATTACTGATTAGTTTGTTTTACATTTTTGTCTTAATACTGATTCATGTAATTCGCTGCAACGACTTAGACAACATGCAAAACTGGGAATTGGTTTGAATAATTATCATGGAATTTTAAACTTTATCAGGGAAAAGTTAGGGAATTTTATTTTCTTAAAAAAACTGGGAACCCTGTATTGTTATTATTGATAATCCAAGCCTCACATTTCCTTTTTTCAATTCTTCTTGTCATCTCTGACAGAATGCCCATAATGTCAATTAGATTTCCATTCATCCAATTAACCTCTGAATACACATGTACTGTATGTGGATTAATATTGGACATGAATTTTTTGTCCATGAATTCAGATTTTGTCACTGGGAAATAAATATCTGAGATATTGTGAGCATGTACTCAAAATTAATGTCTTTCATTTTTGTCTCACCTGCATAGCAGAGTGAGACTATAGGCGCTGCTTTTCCGGTGGCGGCGACGGCGGTGGCGGCGTCAACATCAAATCTTAACCTGAGGTTAAGTTTTTGAAATGTCATCATAACTTAGAAAATATATGGACCTAGTTCGTAAAACTTGGACATAAGGTTAATCAAGTATCACTGAATATCCTTCATGAGTTTTACGTCACATGACCAAGGTCAAAGGTCATTTAGGGTCAATAAACTTTGGCCAAATTGGGGGTATCTGTTGAATTCCCATCATAACTTTGAAAGTTTATGGATCTCATCTGATTCATGAAACTTGTACATAAGAGTAATCAAGCATCACTGAACATTTTGTGTAAGTTTCAGGTCTCATGATTAAGGTCAAAGGTCATTTAGGGTCAATGAACTTTGGCCAATTTGGGGGTATCTGTTGAATTCCCATCATAACTTTGAAAGTTTATGGATCTGGGGCCCGTTGCAGAAAGAGTTGCAATCAATCGCAACTCTAAAGATCATGCGCAACTTGATTTTCAACCAATCAACAGCGCGCATTTGATTTTTGACTTGCCATCATAACCATCATATCTCTGTAAGTTTATTGGTCTAGTTCATAAAAAGTGGACGTAAGAGTAACCATGTATCACTGAACATCTTGTGCGAGTTAGAGTAGTTTTCAAAGTCAGCACTGCTGCTATATTGAACTGCGTGATGCAGGTGAGACGGCTAGACCGTTTTTCATTACCGTTTTCAAAAATCGTATTTGCACACCAGTTTGGCTAAGTTTGTATAATAACAGTGATTGAGGATCAATTTTTGTCTCGACCACCAGAGGTGAAGGTGAGACTTAGGGATCCAAATGTCATCCGTCCGTCACAAACCTGATGGCCCGAATTCACAAAGGTGGTTTTTAACCCTAAATAGACTGGGCTATTTCAACGCCCAAGAAGACTGGGGGGGGCTGATTCAGCCCCCCCTTATGATCTCGGCCGTCGATCGCGCTATCGTGACGAAAAATTGGCACACGCGTTACCCATGGCATTATCTACAAAACTATAACATCAAATTCTGCAAAAAATCTCATGTTTCATTGATTATGCTAATTTATGCGTAACATCATAAGTTTGCTCTAATTAATAAAATAATGCCCCTAAAATGCTAATTTTTGATTCACATACTCTAGATAGGCATCTGATCAAATTTATTTTAAAAAAATTCAACATCACATATATTTTCTTACGTATTCTATTGTTTTCTAAATTTCTTATGTATTTCTTTATTTTTCGACTTTTTTTGTTTTTTATTGTTTTTTCAATGGAAATTATCGGGGACTTTATTTTGACCATAAGAAAGAAAAAATCAATTGATTTTAAGCAGTAAAAGGAAAAATAATGATACATTTATGAATTTTGGTTAAAAACACTATTTGCATTTGATTTGTACACAATTTCACGTTTTTGAGTAATTTTGGGTCTGCATGCACTTACGAAATGTTGCGTAATTTCCGAATCGCGTATCCGGGAGTCACAATTTTGGTCTCAAAAGTTGCGCGAGACTTGAAAGTAAAAAGTCAGCGAGCGACGTGGTCCAAAAAATTTGCGCGGTGGATTTATCGCGAAAAATGTTGAGGGGGGGCTGAATCAGCCCCCCCCCCCCCAGTCTTTTTAGGGTTAAAACCCACGGTTGAATCCATGGTTTATGCAGATTTCCTGTATAAATTACACTTAATTGAGCGCGTGTATAGAACATGTCCAATGCTGATGCGCTTTTGTCACAGTGCGCCAAATCGACACCTGTTACCATGGTTATCCACACTATTTTATTCATAAATTCACTGTATTTGTCTCACCTGCATAACAGAGTGAGACTATAGGCGCCGCTTTTCCGACGGCGGCGGCGTCAACATCAAATCTTAACCTAAGGTTAAATTTGTGAAATGACATCGTAACTTAGAAAGTATATGGACCTAGTTCATGAAACTTGGCCATAAGGTTAATCAAGTATTACTGAACATCCTATTAGAGTTTCGTGTCACATGACTAAGGTCAAAGGTCATTTAGGGTCAATGAACTTGGACCATGTTGGGGGAATCAACATCAAAATCTTAACCTGAGGTTAAGTTTTTGAAATGTCATCATAACCATGTTTAGGGTCAATGAACTTTGGCCGATTTGGGGGTATCTGTTGAATTACAATCAAAACTTTAAAAGTTTTTGGATCTGATTCACAGAGATGCCAACTTTTGGAAATCAGAATAAGGGAGGATTTGCAACCGCCACCAATTATGTGCGCGTAGCGCACATCTCGAGCGCAGAGCGCTCGACCCTTGCGGCCAGGGTCCAGCTCTGGAACGATAGGAATTATCACTATCGGCTATAGGCAGGGTATGTTCCACTATAAATCCAGTAAAGAAAAGCTCAGCGCTGGTCCCTTGCTTGGTGAAATAAAGACAACAGGGTACTAGTGGAGCTCGAAGATCTTGTCTTCGCAATGTCCGTAGGCCTATGCCGTTTGCTTCCTAACGTTAAGTGCTTCCGAATTATCATCACGACCTCCCTGCTCAACTGAAATGTCCACGCTGCAAATTGCGCAAAATGCATGATAAATTCCTCTTTCCGACTTCCGAACACACAGGTACTGGAGACTGTATTCAGTCTTATACTTCTGAGACCATTTCTTGGTCTTCTTTTGTTGATTTTCCGCCATTTCATGTCAATATCAACCCATCAATACGCCGAAGTCACACACCGATATTCCACCGCACGTCTCGACAAATCCAGTGGCCGCGAGCGCACACGCTTCGCGAAGCTAGCCGGGCCTACCGGCCTGGTGCACAGTAGATTCCCGTTGGGCATATCACATGCACCAGCTTTTCGCTGCTCCTTATTTTTCTACCTTTCACACAGAATTTAGTAGCAGCGAACGTAATGGAGTTAATACATGCTAAAGTTAGCAGACGATACATCTACTTCCAATCCAATTTGATCAATGCAAAAAAATTGTAATTTCGGGAGGATAAGGATGGTAATCGTAAGGGCGGGAGTTGGGATGAATTTTCGGGAGTCTCCCGATGAAATCGGGAGGGTTGGCATCTCTGTATTCATGAAACTTGGACATAATAGAATCAAGCATCACTGAACATTTTGTGCAAGTTTCAGGTCACACAATCAAGGTCAAAGGTCATTTAGGGCCAATGAACTTTGGCCAAATTGGGGGTATTTGTTGAATTACCATCATAACTTTAAAAGTATGTTGGTCTAGTTCATAAAACTTGGACATAAGAGTAATCAAGTATTGCTGAAAATCCTGTGCACATTTTAGGTAACATGATTAAGGTCAAAGGTCAATAAACATTGGCAATAATGGGGGTATCTGTTGAATTACCATCATAACTTTGCAAGTTTATTGATCTGACTTTTGAAACTTGGACATAAGAGTAATCAAGTATCACTGAAAATCCTGTGCGCATTTTAGGTCACATGATTAAGGTCAAAGGTCAATGAACTTTGGCAACAATTTTTTGGATCTGATTCATGAAACTTGGACATAAGAGTACCAAGTATCACTGAACATCTTGTGCGAGTTATAGTAGTTTTCAAAGTCAGCACTGCTGCTATGTTGAATCACGTGATGCAGGTGAGACGGCCAGAGGCATTCCACTTGTTAATAATGAGTTCACTCTTCAGTGGACTCATGAATAACATAGCGTATCTAACCATGGTAACAGGCATCAATTTGGCACACTGACAAGAGCGCGCATCAGCATTGGACATGTTTTATACACGCGACCGATATGCGCTCAATTAACCCTAATAGACTGGGCTATTTCGACGCCTAAGAAGACTGGGGGGGGGGCTGAATCAGCCTCCCTTATGATCTAGGCTGTCGATGGTGTGATTGCGACAAAAATCAGCACATGCGTTACCCATGGCATTATCTACAAAACTATAACATCAAATTCTGCAAAAAATCTCATGTCTCATTAATTATGCTAATTTATGCGTTATATCATAGTTTGCTCTAATTAGTAAAATAATGCCCCTGAAATTTTTGTTTCACATACTCTAGATAGGCATCTGATCAAATTTATTTTTTGAAAATTTCAACATCACATTTATTTTCTTATGTTTTCTAAATTTATGTATATCCTTGTTTTTTCGACTTTTTGTTTTTTACTTTTTTTCAATGGAAATTGTCGGGGACTTTATTTTGACCATAAAAAAGATAAAATTAATTGATTTTAAGCAGTAAAAGGAAAAATAATGATACATTTATGAATTTAGGCTAAAGACACTATTTGCGTTGGATTTGTACACAAATTCGCGTTTTTGAGTAATTTTGGGTCTGCATGCACTTACGAAATGTTGCGTAATTTTGGAACCGCTTACCTGGGGATCACAAGTTTGGTCTCAAAAGTTGCGCGAGACTTGAAAGTAAAAAGTCAGCGAGCGATGCAGTAAAAAAAATTCGCGCGGCGGACTTATCGCGAAAAATCAGAAAGGCAGAATCAGCCCCCTCCCCAGTCTTTTTAGGGTTAAGCGTAATTTATACAGGAAATCTGCATAAACCATGGATTCAACTGTGAGTTTTTAAAACCACCTTTGTGAATTCGGGCCAATGACACATAACTCCACAACCGTAAGTTGCTATTCAACCAAACTTGGATGGTAGATGGACTTGGGGATCTGCATATTATGCTGGAGTCGGAGGTCACATGGTGGTAAGGTCAAAGGTCATTTTCAGGTCAATGTTAAAGTTTACATGCAAGACTCTCTTATGACACATAACTCCACAGCCGTAAGTTGCTTTTCAACCAAACTTGGATGGTAGATGGATTTGGGGGACCAGCATATTATGCTGCAGTCGGAGGTCACATGGTTAGGTCAAAGGTCATTTTCAGGTCAACGTTAAGGTTTACATGCAAGACTCTCTTATGACAGCTAACTCCGCAACCAAAGTCATTTTTCAACCAAACTTGGATGGTAGATTGACTTGGGGGACTTGCATGTTATGCTGCAGTCTAAGGTCACATGATAAGGTAAAAGGTCATTTTTAGGTCAACGTTAAAGTTTACGTGCAAGACTCTATTATGACACCTAACTCCGCAACCGTAAGTCACTTTCCAACCAAACTTGGATGGTAGATGAACTTGGGGGACCAGCATATTATGCTGCAGTCGGAGGTCACATGGTAAGGTCAAAGGTCATTTTCAGGTCAATGTTCAAGTTTACATGCAAGCCTCTCTTATGACACCTAACTCCGCAACCAAAGTCATTTTTCAACCAAACTTGGATGGTAGATTGACTTGGGGGACTTGCATGTTACGCTGCAGTCCAAGGTCACATGATAAGGTAAAAGGTCATTTTAGGTCAATGTTAAAGTTTACGTGCAAGACTCTATTATGACACCTAACTCCGCAACCGTAAGTCACTTACCAACCAAACTTGGATGGTAGATGTATTTAGGCGACCTGCATGTTATGCTGCAGTCGGAGGTCACATGGTAAGGTAAAAGGTTATTTTCAGGTCAACATTAAAGTTTACATGCAAGGCTCTTATGACAAGTGTTATTCCATCCCAGTCATTTCACAATGAAGTTTCGATAAAGTTCTGTTGCGTGCCCTCGCAAATCACAATATTTCTGGTTATTTTCATGAGTGGGCAAGACACAAAATCGCTTTTGCCTTGTTTATCAATTCAACTTTGGCATAGAAAATACTTTACAATGAAATATTTATTCCTGATTATGTATGGCATAGCCATATGGAATCACCTATTATTGCTCTTATTATCTCTCCAGCACCAGACCCTCCATGCAATAAAACAGCAGTATTTCCAGAACCTGGCGATTACTCCGTAAGACCAAACTCTGTCTTCAACATCTACACTGAAAACACATTTGACTCTATAACTATTACAAACATCACTGGAGGAGAGATCACTGATGGTAGTTACCTTCTCTTGGTAAAGGAGAGTTTGGATGCTGATGAGTCACTTGTCCACTATCAGATCTTGATTTTAAATGAAACCAATGTGGCAATTACAGGATGCAATGAAGAGACAATGAATTTCATCATTTCTTTGATTGAACCTGGTATGTTAATAGTATATCTTGCTCTTGATTCAACCTGGTACATGTACATGTATGTTATAAAATGTTAATATCTTTTACTATGCCCCCGCAGACGAAGTCTGGAGGTGGCATTAGGCGTTGCTCCTGTCCTTCCGTCCATCCATCCACTTTATTGTTTCTGTGCAATAACTACAAAAATATTAAATGGATTTAAAAGAAATACGGTGTGTAGGGAGATGACACCAAAATACCAGCTAATCTCCAATTCGGAGTCTGCAGGTCAAAGGTCACAGCTCATTAAATATGCGACTTTGTTTCCGTGCAATAACTCAAGAAATATTAAATGGATTAAAAAAAAAATTTGTGTGTAGGTAGATACCAAAATACCGGCTAAGTTCGAATTAAGAGTCCTCAGGTCACAGCTCATATATGCGAGTTGGTTCAAAGGCCAAAATGTGTTCATTTTATATATGCATATTAGGTTCTGCACGATATTAAGTTCAATCACATGGAATGAATTTTTATTGCGCTGAGCGGGGGAATCTGTGTCCTTTGGACAGGTCAAATCTCTAATTATTGATTCAACCTGGTATTGTAATTATTTCTATTGTTCTTGATTTAACCTGGTATGTTAATATATTTTGCTCTTGATTCAACCTGGTATGTTTGCTCTCTAAGTTTTTTTTTTTTTTCTCCTTTTTTTTTCTTTTTTGCTTTTACCACATATTTAGATATCCCATCTCATACTTTTTTGGCCGAAAAATGAGCAGACAACAGCAAAACAAAAAATCACTTATTATTTATGTACTCTTTATTTCTTATGCAGCATTTTTAATTAAACCATGAAACTTTGTTCAGTTTGAGTACTGATTTTCAGCCTGTAATTGTCTTTTAACTCTAAAAGGACTGGGCTATTTGAAATGTATTGAAGATTTGGGGGCCATGATGGCCCCCCCCCCCCTTCTGATGTCGGCTGCAATTCGTGCGATCACGCCAAAATTTGGCATGCACATTCTTTACCACATTAACTACAAGGCAGTGTAAAAAAAATCTGAAAATAATGATTTTTTTTATTATGAATGAAATGTGCAAATTTATTCATGGAAAATATTGTGTGCAAATTTGACACCCAATTTCACTTCAAATTTTCTTATTTACTATCAATAACTGGGATATACCCATTTGATTTGCTAGTTCATTACGATTAACTTGCGTGCCGAATATAGAGTACACAATTTTTCCTGCGCGCTGCATCTCCCTATTAACGCACTATCCCAAGATCATCGCGCAATTTGGCGTCCATATCCTCTTTTACTTTCGCCTGCGGTCGAGTTCAGTCGCAAAGCTAAGTACACTCTCAAAATTGCAATTCTGTTTTCCGTTTGGATACTTTTATTGTGCATTCTTCCCTTATTTCAATCTTATTTCTTTCATCTAAGATTGTTGTAAGATTATCCCGTCGCGCAGAGCTTCCGTGATATTTATTTCACGTTTCTTGTTCCTCTTCGTGAGTTTGTTTTTTTAAGATACGTTTCTCAACAGGCGGGTTGTCTTCACTTCTCCGCCCCATAGCTCCGCGCCTTCCTGCGTGTCGCTGGCGTTGACTTCGCTCCTTTTTAATTCCTTCAATTCTTTTTATTCACTGACTTCTTCGTCTATACGACTCTCGTCGTGAATTTAATTGAATTATTTCTCCACAGATAGGTTCTGTAGGACGTCAGGAGCGTCGATTTCAGCCTCGTTTCAAGTTCTTTGTCTCTTGTTTTGAGTTAGTTGATTGTTCTTTTGTTTCAATCAATCCTTTGTTCTTGTGTTTATTAATTAAATTAATTAGTTAATTAATTAATTAATTAATTATTCGATTAATTAAAAAAAAAAAAAAAATTTTTTTTCTGACCTTGTTTTAAAAATTTTTTTTCTTTCCTTTCACAAGAATACTTAGAAATTTTTTTAGGAAACCGTCTCCTGTCAGCGTTCGTCGCCTTTGGCTCGGCCTTCCTTCTCGGGAAAGCTATTTTTGTTCTTTCCCCTTTTCTTTTTCAGATCAGCTGCCGGTCTCCGGACTTATAATTTTTTTTCTTAAACTTCTTGTTTAAAAAAAAAAAGAAAGGGAATCTTGTTTCCTTTGTTTTTTCTTAGCTGATCCTCACCTCAAGAAAAATTATTTTTTCTTTTGAACAGGTGGACACAACAAAAAAAAAAAAAAACTAGATTTTAATTCGTCATTAGGACGAATTAGGTGGTCTGTCATGAAATTTAATTAGGTGTCGGCTAATGTATGAACTAAATCATTAGACAATCTTGATCATAGACATCATGGGAGTAAATTTTGACCATTGCTAATTCCCGGTGCTTAATTCTCACTCTGTAATGTGTGATGACAAACGTGATGTTTATAAATATGTTGGTGATAATGCAATACAAAATGAAGTTTGGTGCACGTAAAATGCATTAAAAACAACTCAGAAATTGGCTTTCCGAAATTGCGCTATGAAAGGAGCCTTCATTTTCAGAGCAGCTCATTTTTAATCGACAGTTTATGTTTTTTTTTGCAAAATCTTTTTTAAAATTCTTTACTCAGTAAGCAACTTTTCTTGTAAGATTACAAGCAAGAATTTTCACAATGTCAGTGGGTATCAAATTCACAGAATGCGTGAAAATTCATGATACTTTTTGAAAACTAAAATATCTTAAATATTTTTATTCAAAACTTTTGCTAAATTAGAATTATTTTTAATGAGAAATTTCACAGTGCTACAATTTCACAGCATTCACTTCAAAACTCATCAGTGATGTATTAGATGAAAGGAATATTTTTTTTTTTTGGGGGGGGGGAATGTTACATTTCACATTATATTTTCCGTCAAGAATTTTCAATATCCATTTATTAATTGTGTATGACTTTAACTTTTAATTGAAAATTCTTTCTTAATGATTTTACTAGAAAAAATTCAGGTGAAAGATTCAAATACAGGCAATTTTCCCGCAAAATTTCGGGAAAATATGTATTTAAGTAAATTGCATAATTTTTTATTTTACAGAAGGCATATGAAAATTTTTTATATGTTATATTTAGTGAAAAGCGAATAAAACAAAAATCCGGAAATTTCCACAAAATGTCCGGAATGAAATTTTTCAACACAACAGCATTTCAACTATTGTAGCGTTTACAAAGAAAATATATAAATGATGTTCTACAATGTTAAAATTACCTCTTAAAAAGTTCCGGAAAAATTACAAAAATGTCCTACGTGAAAAAACGCAAAACAAGTTGGCTTGAAATTTATAGGAAGACCGTAAAATTGATTAATAAAATATTTTCTTAAGAAAATTCTCAAAAAATAGGCCCAGAAAAAATTTGGAAAAACTTAAACAGGTCACAACACATTGATGCTGTGGTCAAAAGTGAAAATTATTCACACGTTATTTGTAGAGAATTTTTTCGACTACATCATATCAAAATTTGAGAGAAAACTGACCACTAATAATGAAGATACGGTCAAATATGCATAAATACGTTGACGTATGTTGCGAAAATGTGTAATTTTTATTTTTTAAGCAATTTTGTGGTATTTATGCAATTTCCAAATGAGATATTGAGTATATTGACGAGTGAGGAAAAATTGGGGGTCAACGGACTCCCTGAAGAGCTACAGTGAATTTTATATAGGCATATTTTTGCCCACTTGCGAGTTTGCACGCGCGTGCAATGCAAATTTGAATGGACGCGCATTCCGGTATTATTGGTCGTAAGAGGCTGAATGAGGTATCAAATTAATCAGAAGATCATGGACAATGGACAGACATAAAATAAATGACGACTCGAAGAGGCATAGCGATGATAGGAGCAAGAACGCGCACGCATACCTGTGCGCGCGCAGATTCTTGACATGCTCAAAATGGCCTGAAACGTACCCAAACTTGACCACGGTTGATTTGGAAAATTTTCAAATTTTGACGCGCGCGTACGTGCGCGTCGTGACCTTAGCATGACCTCTGTTGACATGGCCTGATGACTTGTCACCTGAACTTGATATGATGCAAATATGGATGATTTTTGATGATTAGTTGCGATGATATGATCAATCATTTAATTTCACAAAATGGCGCCTAGATGACGTCATCATGATTTGATAACCTTGAAAAGTTTCGTTTCGCATGTCCATAATGATTGCCATACATGACATGAAAATCAAGGAAATTGACAGGCCCGATATTGAGATAAAGTGGTTACTAGCTTTGGCAATAAAAATAAAGAAAATTCTGACGAATATAATAGGTGATCTGTCATATTCAAGACAGACCACCTAAAAAGGGTTAAAAAGAAAAAAAAAAAAAAAAAAAAAAGAGTCGAGCGAGGTTTGAACCACCAGCCCCTGCATTACCAGTCAGGTGCGTTATCCAGTCGACCACAATTCTTTTCGACGAACTGCTCGTGCAAAACGGGAAACTTATTGTCAATGTAAATTTTTCCAAGTAGAAAATTGGCATGATGACAAACCTCTAAAAATTCTAGTTTTGAGAGTAGTACAAGCTTTAAAATAAACCAATGGACATATTACCTAAAGGATACATTTTAAGCTAAAACATATTGAAAATTTGGCGAGAAAAGACCAATATTTACGGAATTAGAATGAATTTACATGAGTGTGGTGATATCATGAAACAGAAAACGTTAATTTTTAGTTCAGACGCCATCTTGATGACGTCACGATGTTTTTAAGGGTCAAATGTGTCATGAAATCATATCTCCTATTCATACTCTATTCGAATAGGAAAAAAAAATTGGGGGTCAACGGACTCCCTGAAGAGCTACAGTGAATTTTATATAGGCATATTTTTGCCCACTTATGATTTATTTTGCGAGTTTGCACGCGCGTGCAATGCAAATTTGAATGGACGCGCATTCCGGTATTATTGGTCGTAAGAGGCTGAATGAGGTATCAAATTAATCAGAAGATCATGGACAATGGACAGACATAAAATAAATGACGACTCGAAGAGGCATAGCGATGATAGGAGCAAGAACGCGCACGCATACCTGTGCGCGCGCAAATTCGTGACATGCTCAAAATGGCCTGAAACGTACCCAAACTTGACCACGGTTGATTTGGAAAATTTTCAAATTTTGACGCGCGCGTACGTGCGCGTCGTGACCTTAGCATGACCTCTGTTGACATGGCCTGATGACTTGTCACCTGAACTTGATATGATGCAAATATGGATGATTTTTGATGATTAGTTGCGATGATATGATCAATCATTTAATTTCACAAAATGGCGCCTAGATGACGTCATCATGATTTGATAACCTTGAAAAGTTTCGTTTCGCATGTCCATAATGATTGCCATACATGACATGAAAATCAAGGAAATTGACAGGCCCGATATTGAGATAAAGTGGTTACTAGCTTTGGCAATAAAAATAAAGAAAATTCTGACGAATATAATAGGTGATCTGTCATATTCAAGACAGACCACCTAAAAAGGGTTAAAAAGAAAAAAAAAAAAAAAAAAAAAGAGTCGAGCGAGGTTTGAACCACCAGCCCCTGCATTACCAGTCAGGTGCGTTATCCAGTCGACCACAATTCTTTTCGACGAACTGCTCGTGCAAAACGGGAAACTTATTGTCAATGTAAATTTTTCCAAGTAGAAAATTGGCATGATGACAAACCTCTAAAAATTCTAGTTTTGAGAGTAGTACAAGCTTTAAAATAAACCAATGGACATATTACCTAAAGGATACATTTTAAGCTAAAACATATTGAAAATTTGGCGAGAAAAGACCAATATTTACGGAATTAGAATGAATTTACATGAGTGTGGTGATATCATGAAACAGAAAACGTTAATTTTTAGTTCAGACGCCATCTTGATGACGTCACGATGTTTTTAAGGGTCAAATGTGTCATGAAATCATATCTCCTATTCATACTCTATTCGAATAGGAAAAAAAAATTGGGGGTCAACGGACTCCCTGAAGAGCTACAGTGAATTTTATATAGGCATATTTTTGCCCACTTATGATTTATTTTGCGAGTTTGCACGCGCGTGCAATGCAAATTTGAATGGACGCGCATTCCGGTATTATTGGTCGTAAGAGGCTGAATGAGGTATCAAATTAATCAGAAGATCATGGACAATGGACAGACATAAAATAAATGACGACTCGAAGAGGCATAGCGATGATAGGAGCAAGAACGCGCACGCATACCTGTGCGCGCGCAGATTCGTGACATGCTCAAAATGGCCTGAAACGTACCCAAACTTGACCACGGTTGATTTGGAAAATTTTCAAATTTTGACGCGCGCGTACGTGCGCGTCGTGACCTTAGCATGACCTCTGTTGACATGGCCTGATGACTTGTCACCTGAACTTGATATGATGCAAATATGGATGATTTTTGATGATTAGTTGCGATGATATGATCAATCATTTAATTTCACAAAATGGCGCCTAGATGACGTCATCATGATTTGATAACCTTGAAAAGTTTCGTTTCGCATGTCCATAATGATTGCCATACATGACATGAAAATCAAGGAAATTGACAGGCCCGATATTGAGATAAAGTGGTTACTAGCTTTGGCAATAAAAATAAAGAAAATTCTGACGAATATAATAGGTGATCTGTCATATTCAAGACAGACCACCTAAAAAGGGTTAAAAAGAAAAAAAAAAAAAAAAAAAAAGAGTCGAGCGAGGTTTGAACCACCAGCCCCTGCATTACCAGTCAGGTGCGTTATCCAGTCGACCACAATTCTTTTCGACGAACTGCTCGTGCAAAACGGGAAACTTATTGTCAATGTAAATTTTTCCAAGTAGAAAATTGGCATGATGACAAACCTCTAAAAATTCTAGTTTTGAGAGTAGTACAAGCTTTAAAATAAACCAATGGACATATTACCTAAAGGATACATTTTAAGCTAAAACATATTGAAAATTTGGCGAGAAAAGACCAATATTTACGGAATTAGAATGAATTTACATGAGTGTGGTGATATCATGAAACAGAAAACGTTAATTTTTAGTTCAGACGCCATCTTGATGACGTCACGATGTTTTTAAGGGTCAAATGTGTCATGAAATCATATCTCCTATTCATACTCTATTCGAATAGGAAAAAAAAATTGGGGGTCAACGGACTCCCTGAAGAGCTACAGTGAATTTTATATAGGCATATTTTTGCCCACTTATGATTTATTTTGCGAGTTTGCACGCGCGTGCAATGCAAATTTGAATGGACGCGCATTCCGGTATTATTGGTCGTAAGAGGCTGAATGAGGTATCAAATTAATCAGAAGATCATGGACAATGGACAGACATAAAATAAATGACGACTCGAAGAGGCATAGCGATGATAGGAGCAAGAACGCGCACGCATACCTGTGCGCGCGCAGATTCTTGACATGCTCAAAATGGCCTGAAACGTACCCAAACTTGACCACGGTTGATTTGGAAAATTTTCAAATTTTGACGCGCGCGTACGTGCGCGTCGTGACCTTAGCATGACCTCTGTTGACATGGCCTGATGACTTGTCACCTGAACTTGATATGATGCAAATATGGATGATTTTTGATGATTAGTTGCGATGATATGATCAATCATTTAATTTCACAAAATGGCGCCTAGATGACGTCATCATGATTTGATAACCTTGAAAAGTTTCGTTTCGCATGTCCATAATGATTGCCATACATGACATGAAAATCAAGGAAATTGACAGGCCCGATATTGAGATAAAGTGGTTACTAGCTTTGGCAATAAAAATAAAGAAAATTCTGACGAATATAATAGGTGATCTGTCATATTCATGACAGACCACCTAAAAAGGGTTAAAAAAAAAAAAAAAAAAAAAAAAAAAGAGTCGAGCGAGGTTTGAACCACCAGCCCCTGCATTACCAGTCAGGTGCGTTATCCAGTCGACCACAATTCTTTTCGACGAACTGCTCGTGCAAAACGGGAAACTTATTGTCAATGTAAATTTTTCCAAGTAGAAAATTGGCATGATGACAAACCTCTAAAAATTCTAGTTTTGAGAGTAGTACAAGCTTTAAAATAAACCAATGGACATATTACCTAAAGGATACATTTTAAGCTAAAACATATTGAAAATTTGGCGAGAAAAGACCAATATTTACGGAATTAGAATGAATTTACATGAGTGTGGTGATATCATGAAACAGAAAACGTTAATTTTTAGTTCAGACGCCATCTTGATGACGTCACGATGTTTTTAAGGGTCAAATGTGTCATGAAATCATATCTCCTATTCATACTCTATTCGAATAGGAAAAAAAAATTGGGGGTCAACGGACTCCCTGAAGAGCTACAGTGAATTTTATATAGGCATATTTTTGCCCACTTATGATTTATTTTGCGAGTTTGCACGCGCGTGCAATGCAAATTTGAATGGACGCGCATTCCGGTATTATTGGTCGTAAGAGGCTGAATGAGGTATCAAATTAATCAGAAGATCATGGACAATGGACAGACATAAAATAAATGACGACTCGAAGAGGCATAGCGATGATAGGAGCAAGAACGCGCACGCATACCTGTGCGCGCGCAGATTCTTGACATGCTCAAAATGGCCTGAAACGTACCCAAACTTGACCACGGTTGATTTGGAAAATTTTCAAATTTTGACGCGCGCGTACGTGCGCGTCGTGACCTTAGCATGACCTCTGTTGACATGGCCTGATGACTTGTCACCTGAACTTGATATGATGCAAATATGGATGATTTTTGATGATTAGTTGCGATGATATGATCAATCATTTAATTTCACAAAATGGCGCCTAGATGACGTCATCATGATTTGATAACCTTGAAAAGTTTCGTTTCGCATGTCCATAATGATTGCCATACATGACATGAAAATCAAGGAAATTGACAGGCCCGATATTGAGATAAAGTGGTTACTAGCTTTGGCAATAAAAATAAAGAAAATTCTGACGAATATAATAGGTGATCTGTCATATTCAAGACAGACCACCTAAAAAGGGTTAAAAAGAAAAAAAAAAAAAAAAAAAAAGAGTCGAGCGAGGTTTGAACCACCAGCCCCTGCATTACCAGTCAGGTGCGTTATCCAGTCGACCACAATTCTTTTCGACGAACTGCTCGTGCAAAACGGGAAACTTATTGTCAATGTAAATTTTTCCAAGTAGAAAATTGGCATGATGACAAACCTCTAAAAATTCTAGTTTTGAGAGTAGTACAAGCTTTAAAATAAACCAATGGACATATTACCTA
The DNA here is from genome assembly GCF_018143015.1 of Lytechinus variegatus. Classification (NCBI taxonomy): domain Eukaryota; kingdom Metazoa; phylum Echinodermata; class Echinoidea; order Temnopleuroida; family Toxopneustidae; genus Lytechinus; species Lytechinus variegatus. The sequence goes on from NC_054740.1 coordinate 28,913,113, forward strand.
AAGGATACATTTTAAGCTAAAACATATTGAAAATTTGGCGAGAAAAGACCAATATTTACGGAATTAGAATGAATTTACATGAGTGTGGTGATATCATGAAACAGAAAACGTTAATTTTTAGTTCAGACGCCATCTTGATGACGTCACGATGTTTTTAAGGGTCAAATGTGTCATGAAATCATATCTCCTATTCATACTCTATTCGAATAGGAAAAAAAAATTGGGGGTCAACGGACTCCCTGAAGAGCTACAGTGAATTTTATATAGGCATATTTTTGCCCACTTATGACTTATTTTGCGAGTTTGCACGCGCGTGCAATGCAAATTTGAATGGACGCGCATTCCGGTATTATTGGTCGTAAGAGGCTGAATGAGGTATCAAATTAATCAGAAGATCATGGACAATGGACAGACATAAAATAAATGACGACTCGAAGAGGCATAGCGATGATAGGAGCAAGAACGCGCACGCATACCTGTGCGCGCGCAGATTCATGACATGCTCAAAATGGCCTGAAACGTACCCAAACTTGACCACGGTTGATTTGGAAAATTTTCAAATTTTGACGCGCGCGTACGTGCGCGTCGTGACCTTAGCATGACCTCTGTTGACATGGCCTGATGACTTGTCACCTGAACTTGATATGATGCAAATATGGATGATTTTTGATGATTAGTTGCGATGATATGATCAATCATTTAATTTCACAAAATGGCGCCTAGATGACGTCATCATGATTTGATAACCTTGAAAAGTTTCGTTTCGCATGTCCATAATGATTGCCATACATGACATGAAAATCAAGGAAATTGACAGGCCCGATATTGAGATAAAGTGGTTACTAGCTTTGGCAATAAAAATAAAGAAAATTCTGACGAATATAATAGGTGATCTGTCATATTCATGACAGACCACCTAAAAAGGGTTAAAAAAAAAAAAAAAAAAAAAAAAAAAAGAGTCGAGCGAGGTTTGAACCACCAGCCCCTGCATTACCAGTCAGGTGCGTTATCCAGTCGACCACAATTCTTTTCGACGAACTGCTCGTGCAAAACGGGAAACTTATTGTCAATGTAAATTTTTCCAAGTAGAAAATTGGCATGATGACAAACCTCTAAAAATTCTAGTTTTGAGAGTAGTACAAGCTTTAAAATAAACCAATGGACATATTACCTAAAGGATACATTTTAAGCTAAAACATATTGAAAATTTGGCGAGAAAAGACCAATATTTACGGAATTAGAATGAATTTACATGAGTGTGGTGATATCATGAAACAGAAAACGTTAATTTTTAGTTCAGACGCCATCTTGATGACGTCACGATGTTTTTAAGGGTCAAATGTGTCATGAAATCATATCTCCTATTCATACTCTATTCGAATAGGAAAAAAAAATTGGGGGTCAACGGACTCCCTGAAGAGCTACAGTGAATTTTATATAGGCATATTTTTGCCCACTTATGATTTATTTTGCGAGTTTGCACGCGCGTGCAATGCAAATTTGAATGGACGCGCATTCCGGTATTATTGGTCGTAAGAGGCTGAATGAGGTATCAAATTAATCAGAAGATCATGGACAATGGACAGACATAAAATAAATGACGACTCGAAGAGGCATAGCGATGATAGGAGCAAGAACGCGCACGCATACCTGTGCGCGCGCAGATTCATGACATGCTCAAAATGGCCTGAAACGTACCCAAACTTGACCACGGTTGATTTGGAAAATTTTCAAATTTTGACGCGCGCGTACGTGCGCGTCGTGACCTTAGCATGACCTCTGTTGACATGGCCTGATGACTTGTCACCTGAACTTGATATGATGCAAATATGGATGATTTTTGATGATTAGTTGCGATGATATGATCAATCATTTAATTTCACAAAATGGCGCCTAGATGACGTCATCATGATTTGATAACCTTGAAAAGTTTCGTTTCGCATGTCCATAATGATTGCCATACATGACATGAAAATCAAGGAAATTGACAGGCCCGATATTGAGATAAAGTGGTTACTAGCTTTGGCAATAAAAATAAAGAAAATTCTGACGAATATAATAGGTGATCTGTCATATTCAAGACAGACCACCTAAAAAGGGTTAAAAAGAAAAAAAAAAAAAAAAAAAAAGAGTCGAGCGAGGTTTGAACCACCAGCCCCTGCATTACCAGTCAGGTGCGTTATCCAGTCGACCACAATTCTTTTCGACGAACTGCTCGTGCAAAACGGGAAACTTATTGTCAATGTAAATTTTTCCAAGTAGAAAATTGGCATGATGACAAACCTCTAAAAATTCTAGTTTTGAGAGTAGTACAAGCTTTAAAATAAACCAATGGACATATTACCTAAAGGATACATTTTAAGCTAAAACATATTGAAAATTTGGCGAGAAAAGACCAATATTTACGGAATTAGAATGAATTTACATGAGTGTGGTGATATCATGAAACAGAAAACGTTAATTTTTAGTTCAGACGCCATCTTGATGACGTCACGATGTTTTTAAGGGTCAAATGTGTCATGAAATCATATCTCCTATTCATACTCTATTCGAATAGGAAAAAAAAATTGGGGGTCAACGGACTCCCTGAAGAGCTACAGTGAATTTTATATAGGCATATTTTTGCCCACTTATGATTTATTTTGCGAGTTTGCACGCGCGTGCAATGCAAATTTGAATGGACGCGCATTCCGGTATTATTGGTCGTAAGAGGCTGAATGAGGTATCAAATTAATCAGAAGATCATGGACAATGGACAGACATAAAATAAATGACGACTCGAAGAGGCATAGCGATGATAGGAGCAAGAACGCGCACGCATACCTGTGCGCGCGCAGATTCGTGACATGCTCAAAATGGCCTGAAACGTACCCAAACTTGACCACGGTTGATTTGGAGAATTTTCAAATTTTGACGCGCGCGTACGTGCGCGTCGTGACCTTAGCATGACCTCTGTTGACATGGCCTGATGACTTGTCACCTGAACTTGATATGATGCAAATATGGATGATTTTTGATGATTAGTTGCGATGATATGATCAATCATTTAATTTCACAAAATGGCGCCTAGATGACGTCATCATGATTTGATAACCTTGAAAAGTTTCGTTTCGCATGTCCATAATGATTGCCATACATGACATGAAAATCAAGGAAATTGACAGGCCCGATATTGAGATAAAGTGGTTACTAGCTTTGGCAATAAAAATAAAGAAAATTCTGACGAATATAATAGGTGATCTGTCATATTCATGACAGACCACCTAAAAAAACTTCGTGTTTTCTTCTTTTTAGGTGCTTCCCTCCTTCTTTTCAGAATTTTAGCGGAAGCAGCTACTTGTTGTGGTAATCAAATAATTAATTAATTAATTAATTTTCTAACGGACTTCAGGGACATAATTCCTTAATTATTACTGTTTCCTTTGTTCTGGGATTTTACTTTGTATCATCCTTGTGAGTTTTGATTTTGACTCTCAAAAGTCCGCTTTTTGAGGTCTTTTGACTTCTGGGTTGGGGTTTGTTACCCCCCTACCCCCTTGTTTCTTCTCTGTTTTTTATCTTACTACTAGATCACCCTACGGCAATAATGAGCCTTTCGGACTCTCTTCCTGAAGAGCCTCAGGCGACTGCTGTTTCGGGGTCCAACACCGGGGTCTTATTCCCCACCTCAGGTAGTATAGATAGCGAGAACAGAGTCAGAGCCCCGTGGGCTCTCAAAGGGGTGGAACCGTGGACGCGCGTTCACGTGCCCCGCTTAATAAGGGTGGAACCGTGGATTTACGCCACGTGCCCGCACGGTGATGGCCAAGGCTTCCGTCCCGGAACCTGAACCTTTTCGGGGAGCGTTGCACTAGTACAGAAAACGACGACTCCTCTAGGGCTGTCAGACCCACCGGCCATCGGGTCACCTAAAGTCCGGGGGGAGAGCACGGGTCTCTCCACCCGGCAAAGACTAGGCTCGATGCCGTGTAAGACCCCTCTAGGGAGCGGCGGCAAAGGGCTACCAGCCCCTAGTCGGAAGAGGCATCTGAGTCCGACCGTGTCGGACTCTCAATTCAATCTGACACCGTCTCCCCGTGGGAGAGCTAAGGAGAGGAAGACAGGCGCAGCCCAGCCTCTTGTCCCTCCTTCAGCTCCGGCGCCGGAGAGACCGAAGAAGAAGAAGAGGAGAACCACAGACGTAAGCCCCGCTCCGTCGGGCGGTCTGTCCTCTGATTCCTTTGATGGCCAGGCCTCTCAGCTTCTCAAGCTACTCCAGAGTGCCTTTCAGCACTGCGGGTTTTTACCCCCAGGCTTGCCTGCTTCAGCCGACGGTACTACCAACTGAGCGGATCAAGCAGACACCGGCCATCCAACACACCGAGGTGCCTCTAGCGATTCTCACGAACTGCCGGCCCTCTAACAAAATGGCCAGGCATCGTAACTTCATGTTACAACAGAACGCCCTCGAGTATCACGGATCTTTATCCTCATACTCCCTGTCAGCTAAAACCGCCGTGTCGAGCACCGGGCAGGTCAAGCAGACAGCCACCATTTCACACCTCGGAGAGTCACCGGCAATATCATGATTCGCCGGCTCACGCACCTGCAAGGGAAATCCCCGTTAATACACAGGTGTTATCGACATACGAGCGTCGCCCGCCATTATGTCACCAGACTCCCAATAATTGTGGGTCAGGCGTCGCAACTCTCATGTTGTTTCATACTCCCATGAGCAGTGCGGGTAATTCACCCATGCTTCATATCAGCTTCAGCCGCCTTGCTAAGCACTGTGCGGTTCAACCAATCACCTGTCCTCTCACACCGGGCATTTATTGAAACGCTGTTCACCTACACGGTGACCCCTGTTTCTATGCAGGTGCTTCCGACATACGGCTTTCAAGCATCAACATGTCGGCAAGCTCTCGGTGACCGACGGCTGGACGTTGCATCCGTTCAGGTTGCATCTATGCGTCCCCGAACATTACGGGTTCTTACCCTCGTGTTCTCTGTCATTATAAGACCGCCGCGGTCTTATTGCCGGTGTCGGGTATTGAGCGGATTGAGATTCCTCTCGCCAACCCGCCATCGGCGAGTTTTACCTGCATGGGTATCCCCCCTTATTATGCAGGTACTCCCGAATTCGCCCTCTACGTCAAGCTCACGTAGGGCGACGGCTCTTTCAGCGGTAACTCTCTCCATTCTACCCCCTAAGCGGGCCTGTAGATTGGAGGTAAGAATCTCTTACATACCGCATGCCGCACTTCTCTCGTGAGAATGTTTGGCTGCTTTTGAGAGGGCAACCTATCACGCCCGCGGACCGTCCGCCCAGGCGACGGGACCGTCGGTTTCTGGCCTGAACCTCACTTTCTATTCGAAAGTAAGGGTGCCCTGTCTTACTTAGCTCCTACTCTTGTAAGGTTAGAGTCAGGGCTAGTACAGACACCCGTCCTCCAGCGATCGCCGCTGTAGAGAGGGCGACTCCGATATGAGCACCATCACCGCTCAGCGGTATGTCTCACTATCTCGTAGCTCTCCGAGCTTATGAGTATGTATATCGGATCTGAATGTCACGGCGATTAAAAGTTCTCCTGTGCTTAGTAATCGCTATGCCTTCACCACCCGGTGCATTATGGTTATTTTAACCTATTTGTCTTGTATTCGGGCGGCCTGACGAGCCCTGCCCGAGCTGCCATCACCGGTCGTCCCCCCGGACACCGCCGGCAGCAACCGCACCGAATACCTGGAGGGAATCAGCTTTTCATATGCTAGATATCCCTCCTGTTGACATTCACAGCTGTTCCCCGAGCCTTTCCTGGTCGGGTAAGCATCATCTCGGAGGAAAGAAACCGCCGTACATCTCATGAGATTGTTGGCTATGTACGTGCGTTCAAGCTTGTTTAAAGCCCCAGGATTCTCTCGGCATTCTATGCCTACTTTCTGGGCACACCCACCGTGCCGGGTCGGCGAGTTTACACCAAACTGTACGCCGCCAGACCATCGGTCGAGCTCTAACAGTCTATCTTATAGACTGCCCTCTATGTGGGTCAAGCTTGCGGGCGTCTCCGCCGTTTCCTCCTTGTGTGGAGTGGTCTACGGTCGATGTTTTTACCGTGCCTGTTTGTCGAATCGTCTTCTTATTTAGAAGCTTTTTCACTCGGCACACTCGAGTCGCCTCGCATGCTGCTTTCATCCTCCTTCCATGCAATGCATGTGGCCATGGTCACCGCGCGACCGAGGATGATGTGACCGTGGATGGATGTATGCTTATGCCTACCTAACCACGATCACTACGACCCGCTTTCTCTCGGGCCGACTGTGGATGAGTCTCTCCATGTAAGTGATTTACTTCACTGGAGTTCTTTTAGAAACTTAGATTCTCATCCCCCGCTGCTTAGGGCGTCATTTTTGCCGCCCCCGCAGCTTTTCGAAACTCCTTATCTTACCGAGATCGGACTGTTCCACGCTGCCGCAACCGGCGCCGGCGGTGCTTGCTCTTACGATCACCAGAGAAACCAGGCCTTGTGGCTGTTTTCATAAACAACTGGTTCTCACCGCAGAGTGAAGGAAATTTTTGTGATTACTTTCCTCAAGTCTCCTTACTCCTTCGCTTGTTTCTTTAAGCGAGGACATCGACACTCTTAGCCAGTTTCCGTCCCTAACTTGATAGGACAGGGCCATTGTTACCTCATTCGATTCCATTGGGAACGTAACTGTTGAGGTATCATATCTGGCGATGTCTGTTCGTTGAGAGCATCTCTTGATTGTCGTTTACACGTAAGATCATGCCAGAGACATTGTTCGCCAGCTCCCTCTGGCGTACGCTTGCTGCTGCTAGGGATTCCCCCGCCCAGCGGACATCCATCGCAGCCTAGCCTTACGGGCTCTCTCGGCGATGGTGGCTTGAGCCAAGCCACCTCTTCCACCGCGGGCGCTGCACCCTCAGGCGGGTGCTTCAATCAGTACGGGAGAAAGGGGATCCTGAGTTCTCTCTCGATCACTCGGTCTATCACACTTGTTTTGTCGTGATGTGTACCGCGCTGTTTCTCTGACACGCCTGGTTGAGCTGTTTTGACCAGACTGCTCTATTCTACATAGGCAGCAGGTCCGCGGCATTTTCTTATTAACAGGATGGCACTCAGTCGCTTTCTCGACTCTTGACTGCCTTACGAGTGGTTTTCTTAAACCCTACTCTCCGTCGTTCCAGGTCCCTTTCGGACCGCTAGAAACGTTCTGCCACAGCCCTCTATCAGAATTCTGCAGATATTCTGCCCTCACGCATTTGAGACAGATATCGAATTCTGGGCGCTTTCTCCCACGCGGAGGCTTCTGAGATATCTCACCTTCTCAGATTGATCGATTGATCACTTACTGAGCCTTAAAAGCTTCAGTTTTCCGATCACGATTCTTGTTGAAATTTTCAACAAAATCCGAATCTTACGATCTAGGCAGCTGGTGATGTTGTTCTCCTGACACTAGGCCGAGGGCCCATGATACTTAGTATCATTCTTCTTGGGCTCTTTCTATGGAATTGTCGTTTACGACTTCTTGAGGACCGCCTATTGACGCTCCTCTTTCCTTCACTTCCTTGTTCTTAAGGACTTCTTCACATGAGGCTTTATTTGCCTCCTCTGTCCTTAAGGCAACGGCCTTCGTGTCTTCATCTCCCTATTTTAACGCACTTCTTAGTCTAGACATGCCTCCCTTCACGTTGAATCCGTGTTGGTCTAGCAAATCAAATGGGTATATCCCAGTTATTGATAATAAATTATGAAAATACTTACCATGATTTTCTTATTTACAAGATAACTGGATATACCCATTTGAACCCTCCCTCCTACCCCTCGCCTTGTGTGACAACATGTCTTGCTTGCAGGCTCATGAGAGGATATGGACGCCAAATTGCGCGATGATCTTGGGATAGTGCGTTAATAGGGAGATGCAGCGCGCACGCAGGAAATATTGTGTACTCTTTATTCGGCACGCAAGTTAATCGTAATGAACTAGCAAATCAAATGGGTATATCCAGTTATCTCGTAAATAAGAAAATCATGGTAAGTATTTTCATACTTTTTTTCAGATGTAATCTTTGTAATCTAAGGTTTCCACATTTCCTTTTTTAGAATTTCTTATGTATTTCTTCATTTTTTCATTGTTTTGTCAATGGAAATTAATACAGACCATTAAACACCTAAAATCAACCCTATCTTAATTCAGCAGACCAATTAGAATGAGAAATAAGCATCGTTTTTGTCTCACCTGCGAAGCAAAGTGAGACTATAGGCGCCGCTTTTCCGACGGCGGCGGCGTCAACATCAAATCTTAACCTGAGGTTAAGGTTTTGAAATGACGTCATAACTTAGAAAGTATATGGACCTAGTTAATAAAACTTGGCCATAAGGTTAATCAAGTATTACTGAACATCCTATTAGAGTTTCATGTCACATGACCAAGGTCAAAGGTCATTTAGGGTCAATGAACTTAGACCATGTTGGAGGAATCAACATCGAAATCTTAACCTGAGGTTAAGTTTTTGAAATGTCATCATAACTTAGAAAATATATGAACCTAGTTCATGAAACTTGGACATAAGGTTAATCAAGTATCACTGAACATCCTGCATGAGTTTCACGTCACATGACCAAGGTCAAAGGTCATTTAGGGTCAATGAACTTTGGCCGAATTGGGGATATCTGTTGAATTCCCATCATAACTTTGAAAGTTTATGGATCTGATTCATGAAACTTGGACATAATAGTAATCAAGCATCACTGAAAATTTTGTGCAAGTTTCAGGTCTCATGATTAAGGTCAAAGGTCATTTAGGGTCAATGAACTTTGGCCGAATCGGAGTATCTGTTGAATTACCATCATAACTTTGAAAGTGTATTGGTCTAGTTCATTAAACTTGGACATTAGAGTAATCAAGTATCACTGAACATCCTGTGCGCATTTCAGGTCACATGACCAAGGTCAAAGGTCAATGAACTTTGGCCGAATTGGGTGTATCTGTTGAATTACCATCATAACTTTGAAAGTTTATGGATCTGATTCATGAAACTTGGACATAATAGTAATCAAGCATCACTGAAAATTTTGTGCAAGTTTCAGGCCCCATGATTAAGGTCAAAGGTCATTTAGGGTCAATGAACTTTGGCCGAATCGGAGTATCTGTTGAATTACCATCATAACTTTGAAAGTTTATTGGTCTAGTTCAATAAACTTGGACATTAGAGTAATCAAGTATCACTGAACATCCTGTGCGCATTTCATGTCACATGACCAAGGTCAAAGGTCAGTGAACTTTGGCCGAATTGGGTGTATCTGTTGAATTACCATCATAACTTTGAAAGTTTATGGATCTGATTCATGAAATTTGTACATAAGAGTAATCAAGTATCACTGAACATCCTGTTCGAGTTTCAGGTCACATGATCAAGGTCAAAGGTCATGTAAGGTCAATGAACTTTGGCAATGTTGGGGTTTTTTGTTAAATAACCATCATATCTCTGTAAGTTTGTTGGTCTAGTTCATAAAAAGTGGACATAAGAGTAACCATGTATCACTGAATATCTTGTGCGAGTTAGAGTAGTATTCAAAGTCAGCACTGCTGCTATATTGAATCGCGTGATGCAGGTGAGACGGCCAGAGGCATTCCACTTGTATGAATTTCATCTCCCTTTGACTTTGTACACAAAGAATGAAATTGAGCCATTTTCAGCACAACATTGTCTCTTAAAAAGTCATGTGGCATTGCAATGCTGAGCCTTGTATGCTGCAATGTAGGTCTCAAAAGTTGTGTGAGACTGCAAAGAAAACAAAATTTGCTATCTTTTTGCATTTCAGAAATATCATGCAAAACATGGGGGGGGGGAGCCATCATGCCCCCGTCCTTTTAGGGTTTATATGCAAGCAGGTAATGAGTACTGAGCAGTGGTTTGACAAATCTATGATATTCTATCCAATAATACTTTCCGATTGGAAGGTCTTAACTTTTTGATACGGCAGAATATTTTTTTTGTTTGGAGAAGTGAATATTGTACCAATGGATGGATTTATTCTATTTTTTTCTCTCTTGTAAAAAAACATAGTAATTTTCCATAATCATTGACATTGGGGGCACTCAGTATATAATGCATAGTGGGTATGTGCCGTGGAGGGGACCCCCATTTTTACACTCAAATGTCCGTTCCAAGGCATAGCAGTTTTTGTCTTATCGAGAAAAAGAACAAAGAAAACCACTCCAAAGCATAGCATTTTCTTCTTATCGAGAAAAAAAGAAAGAAATCTGCTCCAAAGGTTCACATAATTTTCGTTACGCCTTTCTGATCGCATTGATCTGCTATAATAAGCTGCAATTTTGGTGAAAAGCGGCAGCAGAGCGCTGTCCGACCATGGACTCAGCTCTGCACATGCGCACCCGGTGGAGCCCGCCCTACATGTAGCTGCATCAAGCACACATGACCGTTCCATAGGGATGCATACGCACTCACACACTGGCGATCCGTTCCAAGGACACTCGTTTTAACAAACATTTGTAGTTCCAAGGACCCTTCTTTTTACAATAAGCCCGCTCCAAGACCCCCGTGTTTTGTCTCGCCCGCGGCACACCCCACCACTACAGGTAATTTTGCCTGAGTTGAATAAATCTATTAGGAACAAATGGATTTGACTTAGAAAAGTAATATAATGCATGGTCCCTATGAAAAAAATGCTTTGAAATGTTTGACTATTAGATGAAATTTTACCTGTACATGTAGGTTGTAATTCATTTTTGTCTAGCCTGCATAGCAGAGCGAGACTACCGTGTGAGTACTTGAAAAAATTGTCACCTCACAAATCCTCATTTTAAGGAAAAATATTTCATGAACACATGGTATTTATATGGCTGGAAAGAGTATCTTCTCCCAAACAATTTGATACAATATTTGTGCGGTATGTCTTCATGCTTGGATAATAAGTAGGTATTCTATGGAATGTTGTAAATTTGACTTGCGCCAAAGTAAGGCATGAATGCAATGAATGAATCCAGATGTCAATGATGTCAAAACCCTTAATGAGATAGAAAAAATATTTGTTCGTCCATTTTCAATGAAATTAATTTGAGAATTGGCACAAATGTGTCAGGTGTTTTGAAATTGACTGTAATGCATCTTTTGTAGGATTAGACATGATTGACATCTGGCTGGATTCATTTATTACAGTGCCATAACTTGGTGCAAATCAAAATTTACATCACTGCAAAGAATACCTCCTAATCATTCAAGCTTTAACACATACCACATTAATATGGTATCAAAATATTAAGGGAGAACATACTCTTTAAGGTTATATATGATAATTATGTGTTTATAGCATATTTTTTCCTTAAATTGGGGATTTGAGAGGTGTCAATTTTTGTCTCACCTGCGTAGCAGAGTGAGACTATAGGCGCTGCTTTTCCGACGGCAGCGGCGGCGTCAACATCAAATCTTAACCTGAGGTTAAGTTTTTGAAATGACATCATAACTTAGAAAATATATGGACCTAGTTCATTTAACTTGGACATAAGGTTAAACAAGTATCATCAAACATCCTGCCTGAGTTTCACGTCACATGACCAAGGTCAAAGGTCATTTAGGGTTAATGAACTTTGGCCGATTATGGGGTATCTGTTGAATTACAATCAAAACTTTAAAAGTTTTTGAATCTGATTCATGAAACATGGACATAATAGTAATCAAGCATCACTGAACATTTTGTGCAAGTTTCAGGTCTCATGATTAAGGTCAAAGGTCATTTAGGGTCAATGAACTTTGGCCGATTTGGGGGTATCTGTTGAATTACCATCATAACTTTGAAAATTTATTGGTCTAGCTCGTTAAACTTGGGCATTAGAGTAATCAAGTATCACTGAACATCCTGTGCAAGTTTCATGTCACATGACCAAGGTCAAAGGTCATTTAGGGTCAATGAACTTTTGTCGATTTTGGGGTATCTGTTGAATTACAATAAAAACTTTGAAAGTTTTTGGATCTGATGAACATCCTGTGCAAGTTTCAGGTCACATGATCAAGGTCAAAGGTCATTTAGGGTCAATGAACTTTGGCCGAAATGGGAGTATTTGTTGAATTACCATCATAACTTTAAAAGTATGTTGGTCTAGTTCATAAAACTTGGACATGATAGTAATCAAGTATCACTGAACATCTTGTGCAATTTTCACATCACATGACCAAGGTCAAAGGTCATTTAGGGTCAATGAACTTTGGCCGATTTTGGGGTATCTGTTGAATTACATCAAAACTTTGAAAGTTTCTGGATCTGATTCATGAAACTTGGACATGATAGTAATCAAGTATCACTGAACATCCTGTGCAAGTTTCAGGTCACATGATCAAGGTCAAAGGTCATTTAGGGTCAATGAACTTTGGCCGAATTGGGAGTATTTGTTGAATTACCATCATAACTTTAAAGTATGTTGGTCTAGTTCATAAAACTTGGACATGATAGTAATCAAGTATCACTGAACATCCTGTGCAAATTTCACGTCACATGACCAAGGTCAAAGGTCATTTAGGGTCAATGAACTTTTGCCGATTTTGGGGTATCTGTTGAATTACAATAAAAACTTTGAAAGTTTATTGATGTGACTTTTGAAACTTAGACATAAGAGTAATCAAGTATCACTAAATATCCTGTGTAAGTTTCAGGTCACATGATCAAGGTCAAAGGTCATGTGAGGTCAATGAATTTTGGCCACATTGAGGGTATTTGTTGAATTACCATCCTATCTCTGTAAGTGTATTGGTCTAGTTCATGAAATGTAGAAATAAGAGTAACCAAGTATCACTGAACATCTTGTGCGAGTTATAGTCAAAGTCAGCACTGTTGCTATTTTGAATCGCGTGATGCAGGTGAGATGGCCAGAGGCATTCCACTTGTTTTTTATTTACCGGTACTCGCACAGCATTGGCACCACTTTTCCGACATTGAAATCTTTTTGAAATGTCATCATAACTTAGAAAGTAAACAGACCTAGTTCATGAAACTGATAAGGGTAATTAAGTATTAGCAAACATCTTGCCTGAGTTTCAGGGCACATGACCAAGGTCAAAGGTTGAGGTCAATGAACTTAGACCATGTTGGGGAATCAACATTGCAATCTTAACCAAAGATAAGTTTTTGAAATATCATCAGAAGTTATAAGGGTAATGGTGTATAATTGGAGATCCTGCCTGAGTTTCAGGTCAAATGACCAAGGTCAAAGGTCACTTAGGGTCAACAAACTTTGGCCATGTTGGGGGTATGTGTGAAATAGTCATCATAACTTCCAAATTTTATGGATCTAGTTCATGAAACTTGGACATATGAACTATCAAGTGTCCCTGAACATTCTGTGTGAGATTCAGGTCATATGACCTAGATGAAAGGTCATTTAAGGACATTGAACTTTGGCCATGTTGGGATTATTATTTTGTTGAATTATCATCATAACTTAGAAAGTTGATAAAACATCTACATATGGGTAATCAAGTATGGCAAGTCAGGTGTCTAATATATGTCAGTCAGTTCTACATAATTTAGGGTTCATTCTGAAGTATCACTGAGTCTTGTACAGAGAAGATCATACATGCACTTATTACCTCCCATCTTGATTTCTGCATTGCACTTCAATCTCAGTTAGATCGCCTTAGGAAACTACAACATAATGCTGCCCGTATAGTCACCATGTCCCCTAGGAGGAATCACATAACCCATATACTCATACAGTGGTTACCTGACGTACATTGCATAACTTAAATTGCTCCCACTTGTTTCCCGTTCTTTATATGGAACTGCACCACAATACAACTCTAGCTTGATAACTCCTTGCAGCCCCTCTCGAAACCTTAGGTCTGCTAGTTCATCCTTATTTGCTGTACCACAATTTCATAATTCATGGGGGATCGATCATTTCAACATGCTGGGCCATTCCTATAGGATAAACTTCCAAAAGAAATCCGCAATATCTCTTGTCTCACAACTTTATAAAAGTTCTCTGAAAACCTGTACTGACCACACAGAAACGTTAGCGCTGACAGTATGTGCACTAACAGAGGCTCTGTTTCAACCGGTAATGTGGCGGCGATGCCTAATTGAATTGAATTGAATTTATTCAAACCAGTCAAAGGAGAACAAAGTAAAAAAATGGTTACATATTAAAGAAGTGAAACAAATGACAGGTTTGGGACCCCAAAGAAGCACAGCTTGTAATCAGGGGCCCCTGCATATGATATTTTACTCAAACATGGAATAACTATTAGAAGAAAAAAAATACAAGGTATTTAAAGATCACAACAGGAACATTACCAACATGCAAGCATACTCACACAGACAAACACACCCATTCACATTCCAAACATGTCACCCCAGGTGCAACTAACAACTGGTCTTAAATTTATCAAGTAGGTATTTATGACATAATTTCTTAAACCGAGACAGGTTACTGCTGCTTTTTATATCAGCAGGACACATATTCCATTCTTTACCGCAAATTGTTCTGAAGGATTTCAATGTAGCATTAATTCTAGCAAAGGGTTGGTGAATAAGATGTCTCTGATGTGTGTTATAATCATGAATCTTAGAATTAACCACAAAAGTTTCTTGTAAAAAAGAACAATGCAGGGATTGGTATTTATACATGAAAATAACACAATTCATCGAGACCATTTCATTAAATGGTAACATTTTCAACTGCAAAACAGCGGGGAACTTGGAGCCAGATAATTTGAATTTGTTACATATCTTATAGCTTTCTTTTGAAGAACTTGTAGTTTGCGTACATGAGTACTATATGTTTTCCCCAAGCAATATTGCAATACATTAAATGTGGCATGTGTACAGCATTATATAAAGAAACCAATGTTCGTTGAGGTAAGAAATATCTTTCTTTTGATATCACACCAACATTACAAGATCCTTTAGAAACATGCATTATTAAGGTGATAATTCCATGACAAGTATTCATCAACTGTGACACCAAGAAATTGCACAATTGAACTATATTCAATTTGTCGACCACCAACTATTATTGAATCTATATTATCAATGATCCTCTTCCCCTTTGTTCTAAATAAAACACGTTTTGTTTTACTTGTATTCAGTAACAGCTTATTACAACAAAACCAGGCAAAAACATGACAAATTTCAGTATTTACCTCCCGAATAAGACTTTTCAAGTTCTTATGAGAAAGTAATAAACAGGTGTCATCAGCATATAAAGAATATGTAAGCAATTTGAAAGAATTAACATTATCATTAATATAAATTAGCAAAAGCAGCAGACCAAGGACAGATCCTTGCGGTACTCCAAATTTAATATTTCTATATTCTGAGCTGACACCGTTGATAACTACAAATTGTGACTGGTTTTTTAGATAGCTTTTAAACCAGTTTAAAGTCATCGCACGAATGCCATAATATTCAAGTTTAATTAAGAGTATGCTGTGATCAATGGTGTCAAAGGCTTTACTTGAATCAAGGAATGCACCAAGGCAAAATTTTCCATCATTCATAGCAGTGATAATCGTGTTAACCAAGTTTAATACACCCATGCTAGTAGAGCAATTTTTCCTGAAGCCATATTGATGTGGTGTCATGATATCATAATGCAGCAAATAATCATTTAATCTTTTGTACATTATTTTCTCTAAGATCTTTGAGAAGATAGGCAACAAAGCAATTGGTATATAATTTTCATTGCATTTACGATCACTCTTTTTGTAGACAGGAACGATTTTAGCAATTTTTATCTTAATGGGAACAGTACCTTGAGAAGATACATGTATTGACTTATTGAAAACATGACACAGTGATTCAGCAATGACATGAATGCAACCTTTGATAACTTTAGGGGAAATTTCATCTGAGCCACTTGATTTAGAAGCCTTCAATGAGGACACCAGCCTTGTGATTTCATAAACTGATGTTAGTCTCAGAAATACATGTAGAGATGATGCATAATGTTACAACAATGCATTGCTTAACATTCAAATAAATGTATTGACTTAACAATCCAAAAGATGTGACTGAGCTTACTGTTCATTCTCTATTAGTCTAACAACGTTTCTGTGCAGTCGGCTCTGGTTATTTATTCAAGTTTTTAAGTAATTATTCCCCCCCCCCTTTTAGTAGGTTTCCTTTTCTTTTTCTTTTCTTTTCTATATCACGCCATGAGCATCATTTTATGATGGATACCGGCGCATTACAAATGTTCACATTATTATCATTGTTTTGCACACGTCTTAGGTCACATGATCATGGTCAAAGTTCTTTCGGGTCAATGGGCATAGTATTTTATTGTCTCACCTGCGAAGCAGAGTGAGACTATAGGCACCGCTTTTCCGGCGGTGGCGACGGCGGCGTCAACATCAAATCTTAACCTGAGGTTAAGTTTTTGAAATGATGTCATAATTTAGAAATTATATGGACCTAGTTAATAAAACTTGGCCATAAGGTTAATCAAGTATTACTGAACATCCTATTACAGTTTCATGTCACATGACCAAGGTCAAAGGTCATTTAGGGTCAATGAACTTAGACCATGTTGAAGGAATCAACATCGAAATCTTAACCTGAGGTTAAGTTTTTGAAATGTCATCATAACTTAAAAAATATATGGACCTAGTTCATGAAACTTGGACATAAGGTTAATCAAGTATCACTGAACATCCTGCATGAGGTTCACGTCACATGACCAAGGTCAAAGGTCATTTAGGGTCAATGAACTTTGCCGAATTGGGGATATTTGTTGAATTCCCATCATAACTTTGAAAGTTTATGGATCTGATTCAAGAAACTTGGACATAATAGTAATCAAGCATCACTGAACATTTTGTGCAAGTTTCAGGTCTCATGATTAAGGTCAAAGGTCATTTAGGGTCAATGAACTTTGGCCGAATCGGGGGTATCTGTTGAATTACCATCATAACTTTGAAAGTTTATTGGTCTAGTTCATTAAACTTGGACATATGAGTAATCAAATATCACTGAACATCCTGTGCGCATTTCAGGTCACGTGACCAAGGTCAAAGGTCAATGAACTTTGGCCGAATTGGGTGTATCTGTTGAATTACCATCATAACTTTGAAATTTTATGGATCTGATTCATGAAACTTGTACATAAGAGTAATCAAGTATCACTGAACATCCTGTGCGAGTTTAAGGTCACATGATCATGGTCAAAGGTCATGAAAGGTCAATGAACTTTGGCCATGTTGGGGTTTTTTGTTGAATAACCATCATATCTCTGTAAGTTTATTGGTCTAGTTCATAAAAAGTGGACATAAGAGTAACCATGTATCACTGAACATCTTGTGCGAGTTAGAGTAGTATTCAAAGTCAGCACTGCTGCTAAATTGAACCGATGCAGGTGAGACGGCCAGAGGCATTCCACTTGTTATCATAATGTTTTCTTTTGTGAATAGTTATTCAATAGCTGTTTTCAAAGTCAGCACTACATGTACATGTATATTGAATTGCATATTTTAGGCAAGACTGCCAGAGGCATTCCACTTTTTTTGTCTTTGACATACTCCCTAATTTTTTACAACTTTTAAATGTAAATTAGCATTAAGTATTTGGTGATAAATCATTTGTTCAGTTATATCTCTCAGAGAGTTGCTTGTTTTTATTTCTTTAACAGGTAATTACACACGTGATGAACTGGATAGAAGATGTGATGATTGGAATTTGGCTTATAATACATCACAATACTTAAATAATAATGACACATGTGGAAATGTAAGTCCATATGTTGTATTTAACATTTCTTTCTGTAGGAGTACCCACCCCTTGTTGTTTGCAGAGTTCACAAATGTCCTGAAATAATAAGTGATGTATTTCTTCTTGTTTTTCATCATTTCTTTTTAATATAACTGATACAACAACTATAATCGGTGACTTTGTGACTTTAGCAAAAATTTGTAAGAAAACCCTACCAAGCATATTGCTACCTGTACTAAAAGTGCTTCCCCAAAGTCCTGTCGGTTATGAGATTTATGCCACTAACAATATTCCATTTCATCCCTCAAATGATGTTCACAAGATCTTCATCTTACTTCTTATAAATGATGTCAGTGATATGCAATGCTTATCCACATTAATCTGCAGGATTGGTACAGTGTATATGATTATAAAAAAAAATTATTACATTATTTTATTGAGTTAAATATACCTGAAAATATGAATACAAAATATTTCATATCTTCCTAATATTCTTCTTATTAACAACACAAATTGCTGGTAAAATCTTGAAGACACCAGGCATAGAGTCCATTTGCTCAAAAAATTCTAACCATTAATAGTCTTTGAGTGTTCCCTCTAAGATGTTTAAAAAGAAAACAAAAATCAAATTTCTTAGGTGTACAGAAACAAACTTAAAAATCATAGCTTTCCTTGGAAATTTACACACCTGTTATTGTTTTAATAGCTTTTGATACTATTATTTTAAGGGAAATTGTAGTAATTAAATGAATCTCAAGTTTTAACTATGAGTAATGAATGCTGAATAATTCAAAGAATTGGGGTGGTATTCTTGGACTTTTCTTCATATTTTCTCAAATATATAACAAAATTCAGTATGATGGAAGGTCTCATAACTTTGTCATAAATTTGGTCATAGCTTTTGTCTTTTGTCTTGTAGCGCAAAATAATACTGCTTGTTGCAAAATGTATTATGAACTTTCGACAGGGTCTAGAAGTCATAAGTTATATTTTATCTTTTAGTACTAAGATAATGTATATGTCAAGCATATTAAAGCCTACAATTAAATGATTTAAATTTTATCATTTTCACTCATTTTTTAGTATTTTAAGAATATTGTTTCATTCTACTAGATGTTATGCCCTAAAGGTTGATGTTTTAATCTCTGTTCTTTTTCCCCCTCTCTGTTTTACAAATTCTTCTCAGCTCTATGTCTCTGTGTGTAATTAGCACATTAATATGTACAGTTGCACAATTCTGGCTACAATATTTAGCATCCCCCCCCCAGTCCTTGAGCCACCCTAATGGTTCAAGAAATTTCATTATGAACAAACAGTGATTTCAATTGGTTTGTGTGAGAAGATGGGAGATTTTTTATAGAGGAGAGAAAGAACACACAATCCCCAGAATACTTATTTATGACATTCTTAATAGCAGTGTTTATTCCACTGAGTTATAATAAGAGATATGTTAGGCAAGTCACTTCAGCACAGGGGCAGGCATATGACCTCTGTATAAAAAATTACATTTTTTAATAATGATTTGTATTTATTTCTAATTCATTACAGGAAAATGAGACTGGTGAATTTGAACCTGTAACCTTGATTGAGGATCGTCAGGTCACAGCTTGTGAAAACTGTGCGTACAATGACTGTACATCTGACTGCTGTGAATACTAAAATCACTTAACGCAAAAAGAAAGTGTAATCTTACAAAAAAGCATGGGGTAATAGTCTGATCGGAGTTTTCATCAGAAGTGCGATACAAAGATATGTATCTCAAATCAGTAAGTCTATTTTCATTGAGAACACTTTGAAA
The DNA here is from genome assembly GCF_018143015.1 of Lytechinus variegatus. NCBI lineage: Eukaryota > Metazoa > Echinodermata > Echinoidea > Temnopleuroida > Toxopneustidae > Lytechinus > Lytechinus variegatus. The sequence continues at coordinate 28,932,634 of NC_054740.1, forward strand.
CACGGGCTAAGAATTCACACGGGAGGGTCTTTTTTTAAATTTTCACGAACATATTATTTTTCTGGGAAATTATCATTTTTCACAACAAGGAACAATATAGGTCACTGTCTGATGTATTTTCATACTTTATTGTCTATATATTATTATTGTTATAACTATATAATTATTATTATTGTTATTATTTTTAGTAGTAGTAGTACATGTAGTATTTTATATTACCGTAAAATAGCCTTAAAAACTGACATACTGAAGCTTTTCAACATACACTCATCAGAGTAAAAATCGCATGAATGACTAAAGCGTTATTATAACTAATTTGTCTTTGTAAAAAAAAGTTTTATTTTGATTGAGAGGAGCCAGAAAAACTGAATTGGAGACAGTGTAAATTCCAGTTGTACTTTATGAAGTATCAATTCTTGTGTCAAATCAACTTTCGTATTCAAATAATGCAAAAGTAGAGCATTCCTTCATTCTGAAACTGTTTGCAAAATTCTGTAAATCAAATTAAAGGAAAACACTCTTTAGATATAGAATATGAGCATGGTTTTAGTAAATAAAGTGTGAAGCATTCTTTTACTATTGGGTTATACATATGATTACTCCTAATTATGTTGTTTTTTAATCTTATTTTGTGTGTATAGGCTCATGTATTCTGGAAAGAAAAATATACCTTTCTTTTGATTAGTCATGATATACTTTTATTCATATTTACCATGATTAAGTTTTGATATTTTATTGATGACAGTCAGGAGGATGTTCATTTTAAATGAGAATTGTTAGTTTTAGTTATCTTACAATATCTTGAAGGTAAGCATGGTGGGGGAGGCTTCCAAATTGGTGTAAAGATATCACAATGGTTTGTAGTCCATTGTTGGCAGGTACATGTATCCAACATCTCTGGAGGACAAGTGTGCTTTAGAAGGACATTAAAAGTGATATTTGCTAGTCTCTTTTAATAGAGATATTGTAGTGATCATCATGGGACTGAATACTCCATATAGAGAGGATGTACATTCACATTCAATTCCTGCATTTTGCAAGCTTGAGGTTTTGCTTTTGTTAAAGAGCTTAGGGATATGTTAAGGTCAAAATTAATTTTAGTAAAATAAAAATATCAATACATTCATTGCTTTGTAATTGCATATTTGTTTTAGAGAGCTATTTCTTTAGAAGGAATTTAAAGGTATTAAGGTCATCCTAATGTCATGTTATTTTTTTAAGTAGAGAAATTAAGTTAAGGGTGTTATACTCATCAGTGCAGGATTGAATGAAGTGGGGCTTTAAGCCATTGACTACTGGAAACAAGGTAGTCCCTTCGTAAATTATATTGGAATAATGTAATTAAGTAGTCAATAGGTTGAGATGTAAATAATGATCGTCTTTATGGTAGATATGTTTGATGAGTCTTCAGAGCCTTGTTGGATCTTCGTGCCTTGGTTAATTCAGCCAACCATATTTCATTCTTGATATCACTTAACAGGCATCACTATACAGTATATATTCAATTTGTGTTTAGTTTTATACTGTTGTGAATGTACAGAGGTGCGCATAATTTAAATGAGCCATTGTATTGTATGATTATAATAAATGGTAAATTGTATAGTCAGATATTTGTTTTTTCTATAATCAAAGTATGGTATATCAAAACCCTATTCTGGTTTTGTGTACCCTTAAGATGGCAGTGGTTTCTTGTTTGAAGATTGCCATTAGCATGACAAAATAAAAGTTAATCCTAGCATTGGTAAAAAAAAAAAAATTATAGGAACACTTGAGGATTTCTACCAGATTATTTTGCTCATGTTTGCCTTCAAATTTTTTTTTATTGCTTGTTTCTATTTTTTATATTTTAATGATTTATTTGTTTTAATTGTAATTATATATGTATATAATTTTTTTAAATTTTTTTTTTTTGGGGGGGATCATATTCAATAGTAAATGTACAACTGCTGATGCTGAAAGTGTTAGTATAAAGAAACTATGACTTTAATTTTTTTATTTCTGTTGTATTTCATTGAATGTGGATAATGAAATAGCAGATTACTGAAAAAATATAATTTTTTTCTTTGCAGAAGTGGTTTAGAAACCAGCTGCTCATTGTTTGAAATTAGGTCTTTAAAATAGTTCATAGTTAACATGTTTTTTAAAATTATAATTTGATTTGCGTTTGTTACCTATATTATACTTATGCTGGTATATAACTAAGGAGTTAACATAATTGCCTATTACACAGGTTAGTTATTAGAGTAGGCCTAGGGAGCATGTAAGTCTGTTTGACAAGTGCAACTCAAGAATATTCAGATATCCCATACTGGTCTTGGTCTTGCATGTAATACTCAGAATATTCCAGTCAATAATGGAAATATAAGTTGAAGCATATGAGCAGTGCCATGTCTGTGAACTGTTGGTTGTAATTGTAAATATTCTTGAATCAGTCATTATAACAGCATGCACGTGTACTTTATCAATTTTTAGATTGGTTATTCTAGGTGTCTTTCACAGATATCAAATTATTTCCAGCTTGCCATAAAGAAAAATGTTTAAGAATTACTATGTAGTTGGTAGCATTTTGATGTCATTAAATGATTTGCTTTAGTAATCAAAAAGTTGACTGTAATCAAAACTAACTGAAATAAATGTGACAATGAGTGAATGAGAAATTGACCAGATTAACCCTAACTGGGCTGGGGTAAGGTCTTATACCCCCACCCTCCCTCAACGTTTGGTGTGAATTAATTCTACCTTTCTAAAAAGATTTCACTGCAATGTCGTACAACATATTTTTACCTAGTTTTTCACATCTTGGGATACTAAATTTGTAACCCCCAGTATGCATATAATCTTAAGATACACTCATCATACCAAAATGAAAAAAACATATATTTTGTGTAGAATTTTGATAAAGGCTGTGTTTTAGCCCAAATTTATAGTATGATTACATTTTCGCCATTACTTAATCACAACGAATAAGTTACATGTTTTTTTATGATTGCAAAAATGTAGCTAGTAAACCTAATTGTCTGATAACTAAAGGTGAATTTGCGTACATAAGAATAACATTAACTATCATATTAGGATGTTTATGGATTTATATCACCCCCCTGATTTCACAATATTACATTGATATAAAAATATCAATAAAAAAAAAATGTAGAGTTTGCAGCTTATGCTATGGGCAAACTGTGTGCTGATCTTTTCAAAAAGCCAATTGTGTGATCAATAGCCAAGATCATTATGTACCAAATAGCTGGGCTTAATTAGGGTTAAACTTTGCCACTTTCTCTTTTTTTTCATTTGGTGAAACAGATGAGAAAATTAATCTATGATCAGGACAAAATGTTCAGTGTTTTTGTAAATTATGTGATATAGCATGAAATGCAAGATAGTTTTTGTAACAAATGTGTTGTATTGTAATTGGTACAGTGTGTCAAAATGATAAAAATATGGGGGAGTTACAGGGAGGCTCTGGGCTGAACATAGTTACATCTTAATACAGTAAAAATCACTGGGCAAAGTGCTGAAAATTTCATCAAAATCTGATCACAAATAATGAAATTTAAAGTTTAGCAAAACAGTTTAATGCCCATGTTCATAAGGTGGTGTGGCCACATCCCCACTTTCGCTTTTATGTTACATTTATTTAATGAAATCACAATTATTTCATTTTTTCATACATGTGTTGTCTCTGTTGTATCAATATGTTACAGCTGTGAATATCTAATTCAGTTTTCAGTTAGCTCATTGAATATTCATGAAGACATGCCTAGAACTGTTTCATAAAAATAATGCAAATCTTTAAAATGCTGTAATAGTGCTATTCTTTGTCCAGTTTTGATGTCATTTTCAGTGTTTTGTTTGTCTGATATATTGTATTTTCAGCCAGAAGTACCCCTTTAAAACAGTCTGATGTAGTGAACAGAGGATAAAATACATATATTTTGACATGTTGGCAAGTTTTTCTTTAATTGCTATTTTTGCATGGAATTATGAAATTTGCTGTGATATCTTGGCATAAGGCATCTTTTTGGTGAAAAAGAAATATAGAGCAGCTGGAAATAATTATCTATTTTAAGGATTTTTGTATATAATGAGGTTTATGAGGAACTGTCTACATGTACATGGTCTGTTTTAATCTTTTTATGTCGATGTTAATCATATTCTTAAGTAGAAAACAATATGATCTCATTTTGAGTACTTTGGAAATACTTCTAACCTGTTTGTATCAGCTGTATGCAACATCACAAACCTACATGAAGCAAACTTGTTTTAATTTAAGATAAAAAGTTTATTAACAATTCAAAAAATTGATGGTATTCCAGAATACAAAATGTTTTTAAAAGCTTAAAATGAATGGAATTGTTATTACTTTAACCATTATTGTATCATTGCACAAGTCAATTGGTTGGTCATTTTCCAAAATACAACTTATAACAAAATATTTTGGGGGACATAATTGATTTATCATCAAGCTTATTTTCAAAGTTTCAAATCGCTATTACTTGTATGTATTTATACAATATATTTCTATAATCATTCTACATTTGAAATGAAATTAGCAATGCAGACCTCTTGACATTTCTGAAAGAAATGTAGGATTTTTCTGTAAAACGAAAGAGAAAACAAGAAAACGATCTGATTGGATCCAATGACTAGTTCTAATAACTGGTCCTGGTTTTGAGAAGAGGATGTTATATCAAATAACACAGATCCAGACAACACTGCATACCCATTGTTTTGCTCAGGGTTCAGAATGATAACATACAACTTGTTACCTTTGAATAAGTCCAAATGCCCTTGGCTAGGCTTCGGGCGTGTTAGAATTGTTCCAAAGGTACCTCATGCGTTTGGTTCTTACTATCTTGATCTTGATGATGTGTATCTTATGTATATCATGAACCTGGTTCCATGATATCCACTCCGGCAACAATTTCTCTGCTATAAATTCCACAAACAACTAGAATGGCCGACTTCAGTCCTGGGTTTAACACTATATATTCCCTATCCTAAACCTAGTCATAAAACACTTTTGAAACCCTAACCCTATATTTCAGATGAAATAAGCCCAGAGCAATTGTCGCCAAAGCAACTGTCGCGTCACCTACTAGCCTTGCATAAGAACGGATGCCATCCAAGTATCATTGCACCTGTTGCATTTCAGGTATACTACACTGGTCAAAATATACCTTATGCATTGTCATAATCTCAAAGCGCCCTCCCTCAGAGGATATAGTAATACATGTAAACAGAGTTGTCAGAGATGTGTCAGCTGCAGATCACCAATGCAGGCAGGACAATGGCTTCAGCCTCTTAGATAGTGGCGCAATGTGTCAGTGCATAAAACATCTATTAGGATTCCATTTTCTGAATTCAGAATGGTTGAAAGGTCTGTGAAGCCTAGTATGATGTTTCTTGATGTTTGTCTAATTTCACACTTTTTAAAGTTAAGATTACCACACAATATTCAGTGTCTTGGATGTCCTTGACTGCAACTATAATTGTAATCAACATCCATGGTAGCAAAGCTGAATTATAATTTCAATGTGTAAGCCCTAAAATTACCAGTGTTACTACATGTAAGTTACTCATGCAAGCTTCCTGTAAACATAAGATTTGCACTGGCAACGTTGGATGCAAGATTATACTCCATACAGGGCCATTAAGAAAGTGGGTTGTTTTCTTCAGTTTTCTGATGTGCAAATTGGAACAATTCCAATATTTGGCAAAACGGGGATGTGCCCCCTCAATTCATGCATTTTCTGTAAAAGTTAACTACCCATGTTTTTTATATCGGTGAAGTAAACTGATGTGACTACCACTCCAAAACCAAGAAACCGGTGCCTTGAAGTTTCTTCGTCAGTAGCCAAAATATTAATTTGGACAAAGTAAACATGAATTAGTTTATCTCAAAGAATAATTCTTCCTTTGACACCATTTTTTCTGGACTATGTGCACATATCATGCTCGAGTAACCCCAAACTGTAAACTTCGTTTTGAAGCCTCTCACTGAATTTGTCCTGCTTTAATCAAGTACTTTGTGGGTGATTTTGATCAATTTTGACAAGATATATATATATATAATTTCAAGGCTTATGAAATGCTTTTACTAGATCAATTCATATCTCAAAATTCATTTTGGGTGACTTATTGTTGGTTTAGGGGTGGCAGGTCACAAAGCAGCCACTTAAAAAAAATCATTCACAGCAATTACACAGAATATTGTTTGAACGTAATTCAAGGCATTCAGATCTTTGTTATATTTGATGAACCATCAGCTTGTGGAGAATCAATTCATCAGCTCAACTTCTATATTTTTCATGAAATGTACTACTCAGACATTGTTAAGTGTTTTCTTTCAATTAAAGTATTAATTCACTAGATGTACTTAAATTTGTCTTGTTTAATAAGTCTGCCTACATTTTGAGTTTTGATGGAATTTAAATTTGTGTGTATGTTGACAGTGTGTGCATGTGTACGTTGTCAGGAGGTAATTTACTCAAAATCCAAAGCCGATGAACGTTATACTATGGCCACAAATACCTTTACTAATGCCATACAAACAAATTTTGTCTCGCATGAACAAAGTTTGGCAGAGACTTATTGATCACTTTTCCAGTCAGTCTGTTAATTTGTTATAAAAATGTTAGTTTTTGTTCAATTTGCTCTCATTTCTGCATCAATTAAGTTCATACTTGGCACATATGATCCTTGAGTAATACCACATGTGAGACAATTATGGGATCAAAGGTTAACAGGGTTCAAATGATACGAGGTCATGCCCATCCTTTTTTTTTAGTTTTTGTATTACATAGTAACAAATGGTACAAAATTGTTCGTCCGGCATTCGCAAAGGTATTAATATTTGTAGCATATCCTGTTGGCAAAGCCAGTGTGTGTGCAAAGTGCAAAGTTTGTATCTACTTCAGATACGCCATACTTACCTATTCCCTTAAAAGCCATTCGATCGCCACGCTCGAATACACCCGGCAAAAAATTTCTCCTATAAAAGGAGAAAAAGTCTGCAACGCAGACTAGAGCCCCGCACGACAAGGAGGGAAACCCCGCCCTATATACTATAAGTACCTTGCGTGCGTGGCTCACTTCCTCTTTCTTTTGCCGGCGCCCGAACCTAACGGTTGTGTGGCGCTTACGCTCAGTTAGAGTTTCTATACACCCAAACAGTACAAGACTTTTCCCAAAGTAGACAGAGGTCTCAGAACCCACGTCTCAGGGCAAAAAGTAGACAGAGGTCTCAGAACCCACGTCTCATTACAAAAGTAGACAGAGGTCTCAGAACCCACGTCTCATTACAAAAGTAGACAGAGGTCTCAGAACCCACGTCTCATTACAAAAGTAGACAGAGGTCTCAGAACCCACGTCTCATTACAAAAGTAGACAGAGGTCTCAGAACCCACGTCTCATTACAAAAGTAGACAGAGGTCTCAGAACCCACGTCTCATTACAAAAGTAGACAGAGGTCTCAGAACCCACGTCTCATCACAGAAGTAGGCAGAGGTCTCGGTACCCACGCCTCATCCGATCCCACAGCCATACCAGACGGAGGTACGTTTCAGGCCCCACGTCTATATTATCCACCATAATGAGCCAAACAACTGGATCGAAAGACTCTCCCCGTCAGGGCCCCAATCAAGCCAGTAATAACACTTCCCAGAACAATACGAAAGAGGATGGAGCTATGAAAGATGATGGAGGAAAGAAAACCCCAAATATAGCCAGGTCTAAACGAGGTACAGGGTTCAAAATCCCCCTCAAAGGAAAAGTCAAGACCCCCTCCCAGGCCAAACCCAAGGGGAAGACAGAAACTAAAACCCCTACTCCGGACGAATTAACCCTCGGGACGTCCGTCACCTTACTGGGAAAGATACCGAAGGGGGCCGAGTTTTCTTTGGACGACTCGGATAAATTCGAGACGATTCCCGTCACCAAGAAAGCGAAGATGGGGGAATCAGGGAAGGACGTAAAAACGGGTTTTCATCCCCCTGACGACACGGACATTGCCTCGGCGGCATGGTTCATGAAGATGTTCCAGGCGGCGCAAAAATGTATGAACTTGTCGAATCAGCCGATTGCAGGCGACACCAGCGCCCCTACCAGATCAGCGGCGCAGACCAAAACTCGGCCCGACAGCCCAGGCGCCCCGACGCCGGACGGGCCGCTGAGGCGTGACGGAGTACCGGCGAAGCGGCCACGGCCAGGACAACGGGACATTGAAAGCCGTACTCGGGGGAGAAGCCCGAGTACCTGTCATGCTCCCTCTATTGATATAAATGAGGATGATTCAGACTCTGAATATGGCTACCATCGGCCCATAGCATCCCGCAAGCGAAAATGGGCAGACACTTTGCTGTCTCAACTTTCTACTTCAGGATCAGAGAGACAGAGCATTGCTAGCGGTCGTTATGAGAAGGAGGGGGCTTCAGTGATTAGTGAGGGTTTTTCTTCAGCTATTTTTGCTTCCAGCCCCAGCTCTCGCCATGATAGCGTAGAAAGCAAGCCTGTTTCGGCTGCAGATTTGATTACGAAATACTGCCCCCAGCTTAAGGCAGAGACTACCGACTTGGAGGAATCTAAGCCTATTTTCTGTCTCGATTCGGAGCTTGGGAGACAATCTGTCAACTCAGCTGCGGTGAAGCTTGACAAACCCTTCTCATCCTGCCTGAATTACCTTAATGACAGGGGAAGGGATTTACGTCCTACCAACAGAGTGGTTAAGAAGCACTTTCGCTTTGGGGAACGAGACTTTAAGCACGCTTTCAAGACTCCCACAGTCCCAGATGCAGCCTTTTGTGTTGGTGATGCTAAGGCTAAGAGATCGCGCTACTCTAATCAGAATCCACTCGGGTCACGTAGATTTAAGCGTATGGAGAGTCAGTTGACCTCTATTGACCAGGCAGCCAGGGCATCTATGCGCCTAGCAACCTATCACACATATCTTTTGACAGCCTTTCGGGAATCTGAGAGACTATGTATCTCCCCAGAGGATCGCAGAGACATATGGGAGTGTGTTATAAAGATTGCAGAATACCAGTTTGAACAGGCGTCGAGAACGGCCTTACTTTGCACGAGAGCAAGACGTTCACAGGTCATTGACCTACTTCAGATTGAAAAAAATGCTACTCGACTACTCGAAAGACTGCCAGCCTGGGGGGATGACCTTTTCAGTGGTCGTTTTCAGGAAGTTTTAGAATCTTCCATCTCTGCCTCTTCCACGGCTGATAAGACAGTGTACAGGCTGTCTTCACATTCTTATGGCCAACGTTCCTCCTCACGTCAGCAGGCCTCTGGGCCGAGTAACCAGCAACAGCAGGCCCCCCCACAACGCGAGGTCAGGGATAGGAGGCCCCAGACCAATCAAAGGACCCCTAAGCCCTTTCGGGGTCGACGCAGATCGTCCCGCGGTTCTCAGTACCCCCCTAAACACTTGTGACTCCTTGGCCGGACCGTTTTCCCCAGACTTACTAGCCCCCATAGCCCCCGTAGGAGGAAGACTCATTTTCTTTGCAAAAAATTGGAGCCTCATAACAAGAGACAAACTAATTCTCAGGATAGTGCGGGAGGGATACCGGGTCGAGATCGACCCAGATTATCGGGACGCGTTCGCACAACTAAGAACCACCTCTGCCCTCCCCCGCTCTCTCGAAAAGAGAGAGGCTCTCTTAAGGGAAATCAACGAACTAGAGAGAAAGCGTGCAATTTCCAAGGTGCCCTCCAGCCGAAAGATTGTTTTGTCAAATGTCTTCCTAATTCGGAAACGGTCCGGAAAATTCAGGATGATCCTGAATCTAAAGAAACTAAACAGGTTCATCGAAAACAAGCCATTCAAGATGGAATGCCTCTCCAAGATCCTGCCCCTGCTTCGCCCCCACGAGTGGGCGGCATCTATAGACTTATCGGACGCGTATCTTCACGTTCCAATAGCAAAGTCCTCTCAGCATCTCCTAGGTTTCGCAATAGGAGGGGACACTTACCAGTATCAGGCCCTCCCTTTCGGCCTTCGCTCTGCTCCTCGCATTTTTACAAGGCTCGTCAGGGTAATTGCTGCAGAGCTAAGAAGAAGAGGGGTAAAAATTTTTTGTTATCTCGACGATTGGTTGATCCTCGCCCCCTCAGAACAATCCCTTCACAGACACTTGAAGGTCACTATCGCGTTAACGACAAATTTAGGTCTTCTCATAAACTGGGAAAAATCAAGATTGACTCCAACTCAGACTCCGGATTTCCTTGGAGCATTTATAGACATCCCGCGTCAGCTGGCAGCCCCCCTTCCCCACCGGGTTCAGAGAACGAGAGCAGTCGCGGAGCAACTCCTGTCCAGTCGTTTCTCGACTGCGAAGACTTGGCAGATTTTTCTGGGACTCTTAGCAAGCTTAGTGGATACAGTCCCCCTTTGCAGACTGAGGATGAGACTACTCCAGCTACATCTCCTCAAGTTTTTTCGCCCACCCATGGACGCCGAGAAAACCTACATCCCTCTATCTCCGGAGTCAATAGGGGCCATTCAGTGGTGGCTTCTTCCCTTGTCTCTGACCTCAGGGAAGCCCTTCAGAGGTCCCCTTCCGTCAGTGGTCATCCTAACCGACGCCTCAAACCAAGGTTGGGGCGCAGTCATGGACTCGAAGAGGGTGTGGGGGGACTGGACTGGTCATCAGCTGAATTTTCACATAAACAGGTTGGAGATGATTGCGGTGCAGTTAGCCCTCCAACACTTTGCATCCGAGATAGTGGAAAAGTGTGTCCTGATAAAGTCAGACAACCAGACGGTGGTAACATATCTCAACAAAGAAGGGGGAACTCGGTCAAGGACCCTTTGCAGACTGACTCTAGAGATTTTGACATGGTGCGACAGTCGCAACATCACGGTGAAGGCATCCCACATTCCAGGAAAGGAGAATTACATAGCAGACTTCTTATCGAGGGGACGCTATCTCCCCTCGGAATGGATGCTCCACGAGGCTGTGGCCAAGGAGATATTCAATCAATTCGGCAACCCACAGATAGATCTATTTGCCTCAACACTAAACAAGCAGATCACTACTTACTGCACCAAGCACAGGGATCCAATAGCAGTGGCGACAGACGCCTTCTCAATTCAATGGGACAATGTTTTCGGTTATGCTTTTCCTCCATTTGCAATCATCCCCAAGGTACTTCAGAAAGTAGAGGAGGAAGGAGCAACCATACTGCTAGTCGCCCCCTGGTGGCCCCGCCGACCATGGTTCTCAACGATAGTCGGCCTTCTGTGGGGGAGCCCAGTGATTCTACCGATGAGGCAGGACATCCTGAGTCAACCAGGGACCCAGCACTACTACCCCGAGCCCAACAAACTGAGGCTCACACTGTGGCCCATTACAGGGCAGCAGCAATCAAGGCTGGACTTTCTGAACGGGCTGCCAATTTCTCGGCCGAATGTTTACGGTCTTCCACACGATCAACCTACGACTCCAGACTCAGTCACTATGTTAGATGGTGTCGGCAGGCTAAGACTAATCCATGCAAGGCATCTGTAGGTGAGATTGCTGAATTTTTTATATCTTTGTATGACAAGAATTTGGCATGTAATACTATTCGAGGTTACAGGTCTGCCATAGCTGTCCTACATGAAGGCCTTGACAATGGTGAATCTGTTTCCTCCTCTATTTTTCTGTCAAGGTTATTAAAGTCCTTCTTTCTTAACAGACCCAGTAGAAGGCTTCTTGCTCCTGCTTGGAGCCTTCCCCAGGTGTTAGTCTCCCTCAGTCAGCCCCCTTTTGAGCCAATGCATAATGCATCTTTGCGGGATTTAACCATAAAAACTGTTTTCCTTCTGGCAGCGGCTTCTGGTCAGAGGCGTAGCTCTATCCATGCTCTTACCACAGCTCCTGGGCATATTCGTTGGGAGAAAAACAAGGTTAGACTTATTCCTCATGGTCGTTTTCTTGCCAAGAATCAACGGGAGTCCTCTCTCCCTCTTGAAATTGTTCTACCATCCATAAGTTCCTTTTCTTCAGTTAGGGAGGATAGGTTTTGGTGCCCGGTAAGAGCATTAAAATGGTATCTTGATAAGACTAAACAATTTCGTGCTTCCGATCAACTTTTTGTTAGTTTTATTCCCCCTCACAGGGCCGTCTCGCCGGATACTATCTCTCGTTGGATTGTGGAGGCAGTGAAATCTGCTGGTGATCCAGTCATCATTCACCAGAAAGTTAGAGCCCATGACACAAGAGGATTGGCTGCTTCCTGGGCTTTATTCAAGGGCGTACCCATGGAGGATATAATGAAAGCGGCATATTGGTCCAACACTAATACATTCACATCCTGCTACCTCTCGGATGTCCTCGGTGATGAATCCAAGTTTGCAAGGGCCACCCTGTCCGGTTCCCATCGCTAATCCAAGGTATGAGTTTAACTTTACAAGCTTGTCTTTAGTATCTTGTATAATAGATTTGATCTGTAGGGCCTCTTGGCTTTGGCCTGACCACCTCCCATAGTTGTTTCCGTGGGAATCTGGCTTTTAAGGGAATAGGTAAGTATGGCGTATCTGAAGTAGATTATGTTGTTCAGTAGTGAACACCATATCTACGAAGTAGCCATACTTACCTATGCTACCCTCCCACCTCCCCTCTTTTTGTTTCTGAGGTTCGTTTGCCTAAGAAAGAGGAAGTGAGCCACGCACGCAAGGTACTTATAGTATATAGGGCGGGGTTTCCCTCCTTGTCGTGCGGGGCTCTAGTCTGCGTTGCAGACTTTTTCTCCTTTTATAGGAGAAATTTTTTGCCGGGTGTATTCGAGCGTGGCGATCGAATGGCTTTTAAGGGAATAGGTAAGTATGGCTACTTCGTAGATATGGTGTTCACTACTGAACAACATAATCAAATACTCCTTTTTAACCTCTCGTGAGATCGTCTGACATTTACCATTTCCAAAGCCTGTAATCAACAAGTCATGTTCTGAAGTTTTCTTTTTCTTTAATTTCTCATCTTCCTTTCACTCATCTTCGTGCTTTCACAATCCTTATCCTTCTATACCTATATTCTTCTACCTTTTCTCCTCTTCATTTATCTCCTGCTTCCCCACTTCTCATATTCATCCTTATAACTTTGTTCTTTTCTTGTCTTATTCACACATTTTTTGTTTTTGTTTCAAGAGTAGTGAATGTGACCTAATTAATGGGTACAAGAAATCAAGAATGGCATTGTGAGAAGCGCAGAAAGTATCTTGTTTTATTTTGATAAGAAAAATGGCTCATATCAAAGGTTCGCCATAATGAAAAGAAAAAAAAATTAAAAGGTAGGTAAATAAGACAAACGAAATACTGAAAATTTCATCAAAATCGGACAAGGAAAAACAAAGTGATGACATTTTGTGGAAAAAATATCAAAGAGTTCCATGCAATGAGCAAGCTGATGTCACTTTCCCACTTATTCATTTATACTTCATCATATCAAATTGCATATATTAAAATTCTGTCAACCAAGAATGAAAAAGTATAGGATTGCAAATGATTTAAGTTCGAGAACTTCTTTATTTGTTATCAGATTTTGATGAAATATAGTGTTTTGCTCAGGAAATGTTATTTTTAAACTAAATTATTTTCATAATATTTTTATGACAAACGAACTCCTCCAGAAAAAAGCCTTGCGATTCATGAGATAATTTGTGCAGGAGTGGTAGATTTGACCAAAAGGACTTCCAATATTATACATTCATAATAAAAATATGAGTACATATGATTGAATAAATTTTCATTATTGTGATATATTCCGCTTCAATGTAAAAATTCAATTTGAATATTTTTTTAAAGTAAAAAATTTGAGTGAAATGTTAAGACACAAATTATTGAGTGGAATATTTTGGCCAAAAGACGATGGAGGGAAATAGATAACTGAAAGAAAACCAGACAAATGTTGAGGAAAAATGGAGAATTAAAGAAAAAAGGAAAATGGAAGTAAAATACAATTTATTTTCATACTTGGATATGAACTACCTATTCTAAAGCCAGACTCACACGCTTGCATTTCAAGCTGCACATTGTCGCGTACAGTAAGGCAAGTAAATTTAGCCAGTGTATTACTACATGTTTATCAAATGTGTACATACCTATTCTACCTCAAAAGCATAATGGCATAATTTGATTTGTCAAAATCATGACTTTTTCTTAATAGTTGGCAGCTCCGTTAAACTCATGAATCAGCCGAGTTGTAGTTTTCATACAGATTTATGCCATTACTAGATGGTGTTATGAATGCACATAAATAAATTGTATGTTCTCATACATAACTTTTAGTTTTAGCATTTATGCAGATAAAACTGCATCATATCATTGATCGCCCAACATGCTAGTTTTGGTAACGATATCAAAATGAGTTCGTACAGAATCCAATGAAATGACCACGAAAGTGTCTGTATAAATAAAACGCATGTGCCAAAGGATTCTGGAAGAAATTGTGTAATTGCTGAGAAATCAGCAAATAAGCACAGGATTCGGGTAGAGCGTCAGGCCCGACGCTCTAAGCAATAATTATACATTGTCCCACGTGCGCTTATCTGTGTTGGGGATCTTCGGTGTGAACATTTTTCGGCGTAGATTTCACAATATCAGTCACCTTGAACGTTTCGATGCTATCCTTTAATCTAGACCAACAGAATAACAAAGAAAGAAAACATTAAATCCAGATGTTTCACAAATAACCCAGTGAGACCTATTAATGAACAGTATAAAATTGATACTAACTCCTGATCAATCTTATCAAATTTGTTTCAGTTTATTAAAAAAAAATTTCCAGTAATAAACAAGAAAGAAATCCAACACAACTGTACTGGCATGCATGTATAAAGACATGTGGTTGTGGTTGGAAATAATCAAGTGCTAAGTAATGTGTAAAATAAGCTTGACAACTTTTTTTTTTTTCTTAAAGTCAACATAACAATATTTGTTTAGCAATAATGCAGCTTTAAATTAAGATTCAACATGAATAATTTGGCTTGCTTAAAGCTTTGTCAAAATTTATTATGCTGATCATTAAAATACTTAATCTTTATTGCAAAGATATTCTCTTGAAATCAGCAAATAAGCACAGGATTCGGGTAGAGCGTCGGGCCCGAAGCTCTAAGCTATACATTGTCCCACGTGTGTTGGGGATCTTCGGTGTGAACATTTTTCGGCGTAGATTTCAAGATTTCACAAAGTTCAGTTAATGTAACTGTACCAGATCTAGATCCTCGATGATAAACTGACATTTAAGCCTTGTTTACAAACTTTCTCATGAAATCAGTGTTTGTTGCAACTACTGGAATTTCTCTTTAACCATGGAAATCAACATTACATGTATATATCCAATTCTCTTTTTTTTTTTACTTCACTTCATGAACTTTCATATGAAGCATAGGGTGAAGAAGGATCAGTTCAGGATGGTCACACACGAAGGGGTTCAGATGTACATACTGGAATTGCCCTTATACACATGTGATGCACAGGGCCATAAGTACTTGTGTGTACAGCTATATAACATAGTCCCACGGTCCGTACAACATTACTTCAGACTAGCAGGTGTCATCTGGTAAAGGTTTCCTGCGGCATAGCAGCATCAGTGAAGAATCGTAGCTTGGATGGAAGAAGTTTGATGACAACGGGCATAGCTTCAAACCTATCGTTGTCAATGGTATACCAGGATTCCTCAGCCTGTAAAATGATAACAGGACAATGAGTTACATGTAGTATGTCCATCCTGTCGTTAAATTTATATAATATAATAATAGGCATTTATAGTGCGACCTATCTAGAAGTAATCTAATCAAATTTGCATGGTTATCATTATTATTACTACCCCAGCTTTACTTGGTTTTTATACAAGCATAATCTGAGACACAAAAAAAGTAATAAAAATTACTGTATTTTGTCAGAGTCTTTGTGCCTTTGATACTAAAAAAAAAAAAATGGTTGCCCTGATACTTCATTATTTAAAATCTCTGATATACATGAAACTGTGGGTGCCAAGATAACACTCAATGTAGTGGGAGCACTCTTATTAACTTCAAACAATGTGTAAATAAATGCACTGTACATATACATAGTGCATGGGTGCTTTTTTTGTGCAAGATTGAGCACACAGGCATGCCTTCATACATCCTAACTCCAAACACAGCGGTTGATATTGGGATGATATCGAGGTGCCTTCAATATATATTTTGAAATTCTATTTCTATTCAGATATATCTTGCTGATCCAAGAAATGTTAAATAATAAAACAAGGGAAACGCCAAGCATTGTCTCGCCTGCATATTGCAGTCATGAAGAGACTGCATGTCAAAACTAAAGGTCATGTCATTAGTGGAACAAACAGATAAGGTCATATGCAAAAAGCATCCGAACATACAGTACAAGTCAGATATCTTTTATACCTGTTTCAAAGCTATAGAAAGTTGTGTGTACAACACAGCACAGTGCCAGTCATGGAAAGTTCATTGACCTTTGACCTTAATCAAATTCAACTCTCATTCGAACTTGACCTGCACCTTCAAAAGATGGGCCTCTTGTATGAATTTGGTGATCCCACCTCGAAGATATAGAAAGTTATTATGTGTACAACATAGCACAGTGCAAGTCATGGAAAGTTCATTGACCTTTATTCAAATTCGACTCATATTCGAACTTGACCTGTGCCTTCAGGAGATGGACCTCTGGTATGAATTTGGTGATCCCACCTCGAAAGCTATAGAAAGTTATTGGGTGTACAGCAGTGCCAGTCATGGAAAGTTCATTGACCTTATTCAAATTCGACTTATATTCGAACTTGACCTGTGCCTTCAGGAGATGGACCTCTGGTATGAATTTGGTGATCCCACCTCGAAGCTATAGAAAGTTATTGGGTGTACAACATAATTGTTGACGCCGACGCCGGAATAGTGATACCTATGTCTCGCTCCACTACGCAGGCGAGACAAAAACAACAAACAAACCTAAAATATCTGTGATTAAGTGACATTCAGTGGAGAAAGCAACTCGCTATCTCAGCAAAAGACATCCCATGCTCAGCTACAGGGAGTAAGATAGCATATGGGACAATGTGAGGAATATACTATTAGTATTCATTATGTGTTACAACTCAAAGGATTGTTGCACAAAATATGATTGCACTTGATAAAGGTATATTTTCAAATTGTGTGGGATTTGTTGGATAAGTCAGTCGAACCATGTCAGAATCCGTCCATCATTTTATGTGTAACAGAAAGCACCCCTATCAAATGTTTATGATTAATAAGCCACAATTTAACAGTACCTCTTTTAGGTTAGGCCTAAGATGTACTTCTCCTGCAGCAATATCAGTCACCTTGAACGTTTCGATGCTATCCTCCTTCAATCTAGACCAACTGAATTACAAAGAAAGAAAACATTAAATCCAGATGTTTCACAAATGACTTATAACCCAGTGAGACCTATTAATGAACAGCATAAAATTGATACTAACTCCTGATCAATCTTATCATATTTATTTTAGTTTATTAAAAAAAAGAATTTCCAGTAATAAATAAAGAAGAAATCCAACACAACTGTACTGGCATACATGTATAAAGACATGTGGTTTTGGTTGGAAATTATCAACTGCTAAAAGTAATGTGTAAAATAAGCTTGACAACTTTGTCTTTTTTTCTTAAAGTCAACATAACAATATTTGTTTAGCAACAATGCAGCTTTAAATTAAGATTCAATATGAATAATTTGGCTTGCTTAAAGCTTTGTCAAAATTTATTATGCAGATCATTATAATACTTAATCTTTATTGCAAAGATATTCTCTTGAAATCATCACTGCTCACTTAAAATTGGATTTGAACACGGTTTAAATAATGCAAGAGCCACAGAACTACTTCATCTACCAAATAGAACAATTCTTGGGTATACACACATGTAAAATAAAGCCTAGCTGAATCTATTGGAAGCACCAGTCTTTTCGACTCATAGGTACATAAACACATTGTTTGCATAATCTGAAATTTTGCTTCCACTCACAGTAGAGCAAATTATTCACATAATCCTGCATTCAACTTTTTTTCTTGAACCATTTTTTGCCCTCTGATACATGAAAGAATAAAACTGAGTGCATAGCATTACTCCTTTCATTGCCTCTCCTTTATTACTTCATTGGCCTATTTCATGATGGAGATTGTATGCAGACAGACACAATAAATGGCATTGATTGCCTGAGATCATGAACTTCTTCAGGTCTGTCCCATCTAAGGGAATAATGAAAACAAAAATACCAACATGTACTTGACTTTGAGACTACAATTGACTCAATAAAATTCATGGCAACACCATTAATATTTCAGAGCTGCCAACCTTAATAGTGAAAACAATCATATTCTTTAATTTCTTTTATCATATTTTCAAGCTCAAAATTCATTTTTCTTTTTGGAAAAACATACAAGAAAAACATACAAAAAAAAATATCATAATTCGCTTAAGTTTTGGAAATCCTTTTGTATGTTTTTCCCTTTAAAATTCCTACTAATTGGCAGTTCTGATATTTGAATGTATTTACTTAAACAATGTCAACATACCCTTCTTTCATGAAATCTGTTCTTGAAAACTCCTCAGGTCCAATTCTAAGCTGCAAAGCAGGTGGACCCTATAAATAATCATAAAAAAAGACAACAGGCCTTTACACTATTCAAGTAATAGTTTAAAATGAGGAAATGTGATTTTCCCCTGGGAATTATTACCCAGGCACACTCTAGTCTGCCTTATTCTGAGTATCAGAAAGTTTGACACTATCTAGACAATGCTTGGTGAGCTTCACTGGTTGCCATGGCAATGCAGAGTGAAATAAAAGATCTCCATGCTTACTTATGAAGTTACTGATAACCCACTTCCTAGCTACATTACTGCACTAGTCAATGTATGTCGGCAATTTACATTAATATGTATTAATTGTCATTAATAATAATGGCAAATTATACATCTATATGAAACGACACAAGTGGAAGAGTCGTAGTGTAGTGGTTCTGACTCTCGCCTTGTAATCAGAGGGTCATGTGTTCGAATCCCACCATGGCCTAGCGTCGTTTGGCAAGGCGTCAATCCACAGTTTGTCACTCTCCACCCAGGTGTTAAATGGGTACCCGGTAGGATGTGAAAGCCTATGTAGTATGCTCTGCAATTGAGTCTTGAAACTCTTGTTGGAATGCTCCCAAGGTAGTGGATAAGGTGCATACATTGTATAGGGGCATGCAAGGATCCAATGACCGGGGTAATAATATATCTCTTAAGTGCATAGAGACGTCATGCAGAATATTATTATTATTATAAAGTACAACGAAAGAAGGCAACAAACCTACCTTTTGCTTGTTCCCACTGTTATCTGTTAAAACAGATAATTCCACTGCAGAAATATCCAATTCTTCCAATACCTCTTCTTCATCATCATGTACTACAGGTTCTGGAGAGTAATATCAGTAAGAAAATTCATGGTTTATAGTAACATAACTTCATTATGACACTTTATTTTTCAAATTGGCAACTGCAATACAGCCATAAAATTTTTTCTGTTGTAATTTTTACTAACAAATGTGATACTTATAGCCTTTACTATGGGAATGTTGGTTCAGTGGTCAAACCATTGCCTCATGAACAAAACATTGGTTCAATTCTTAGACAGGTCATGAATAAGGCTTCGAAACAGGGACTTTCTGCCTTTCCAAATGGTTTCATTTAGAACAGGGAAAGGTAAGTCACGTTCATGTGTTACGAATAAACTTGATAGTATCGTATTAAGGTTAAGTTTATTTCAATATTTTATTATATCATGTAGTTAGAATTAATATTGTGCTCTTCGGAACAAGGCTAACGGACTGTTTCCATGGTTTCGAAAAAGGATTGTGATGGCAAGAGGATGAACTGTGTAGAAAGTAAAAGGTGACGTCTTTTATTTTATCGGGCGAAACTTAGTCGTTTTCTTCTTTTCAACCCTATATGATTTTGATCCGAGATGAAAGTTAATTATCTTGACTATTAGCTGAACTGATTAACCTTTCTACCCAGAGGTGAACTTTTGTCTGAGCTAGTGTTTCAACGCGTTGAATAGTGAGATTTGGATTGGAACCGAGTTTGAACATGTTTCTGCACAACATGCAAATGAACTATTGGGACTACACACACCTACCGGAGTACACTTCTGAGATGTATTATACACAACATTAATGAGAACTGCACAGTGAACGCTGTCAACTAGTTCAACATAGCGGATGAACTTTATGCAATTAAATCGCGAACTGGACTGTGAGTACACCATGAAAACCCCTGAATAAAACTGGAGTGTCGCTGCTAATACCGTATGGGCCCCAACGAGCCGCAACATGTATTTTTGGTAACTTAAGGTAAAATTTAATCTAGATCTAGAAGTAGAACTATATAAGCTAAGTCTAAGTAGGCCTAACGTTTTAGGCTTAGATTGAAATAGCGAGTTCATAGTCATAATCCACTAATAGCCGAAATAAAGGTAAAATGCCTTGGGATTGAGTGACGGTCATACAAACTGTAAAATAATGTTCGATTTACAAGTTTATTGAACCTGCTGATATTATAATTAAAGCATGGTGTTGGAAATTGGAAGAAACTTTTGTTTTTTTTAACTTTGTTTACAAGATGCAAACTTTTGATTAAAGGTCCAAAGCAGGACGATTTCATTTTTACTTAACTATATGATTGCTTTAGTGTAATTTTTTTGTGAGTTTGAAGTAGAGATAAATCTCTGTCATAACAAATGGGGGCTTGTTGTCCGGGAGATGAACGTATTCAAGTCAGATCTCTTTGAGTATTGCTTACAATATTGATATTACATGGTGGTTTTCTTTGTTAGCTCATTTTTCTTGGTAAACTGACAATATTTCAGTATGGCAGAAGAATTAGATATTGGAAAATTTATGCAGGCCATATCCCTTGGTGAGATCAAGAAATTGAAAAAGAGTGAGTTGAAGACAGTCGCCAGTCACGTGGGCTTGAAGATAGAGTCAAAGCTGAGAAAGGATGAAATAGTTGACATTTTATCTGACCATTTTGGACTCGAGTCAGTAGATCGCAAAGGCAACGGCAATATTGATGTTGAGTTAGCGAAACTAGAATTAGAGAAAGAGAGACTAAAAGTTGAAGCCAAGCAATTAGACATAAAGAAGTTGGAAATGGAATCTAGTCTGAAGTATATTCGGTTTGATTTGGCTAAAGAATCAAGACTGGTGCCAAAATTTTGCGAGGATGAAATTGATGCTTTCTTTTTGGCTTTTGAAAAGTTAGCTAGGAGGTTAGATTGGCCTAAGCAATTTTGGACGCTGCTTATTCAGACTGCTCTTGTTGGTAAGGCCCAAGAGGTATTTTCGTCTTTGTCTGAAAAAGAATCGGAAAATTATGAGTCAGTGAAGGCAGTTATTTTATCTGCATATGAATTAGTACCTGAGGCTTATAGGCGGCAGTTTCGGGAGGCTAGGAAAAAGTCAGATCAAACATACGTTGAGCTTGTAAGAGAAAAGACGATGTATTTTGATCGCTGGGTCGGTGCTTTGAAAATCAAATCTGATTATGAGTCTCTTAGGGAAGCAATGATCTTAGAGGATTTCAAGGGTTCTTTGCCTACTCAGACTAGACTACATGTTGAGGAGCAAGGGATTACCCAGCTGCATAGGGCTGCTGTAGTATCTGATGAGTATGAACTGTTGCACAAGAATAAAGTGGGCCCTAAATTTGAGAGTGTCAAGGAAGGGTCGCTACCCAGGTCAAATGTTAGGTCAGATATGAGCTCTCAGTCCCAGCATGAAAGCAAAGCAGGTGATCCGCAGGGTGCGCGGGGTAAATCTAAATTGCAATGCACGTATTGTTCAAAGAAAGGACATACAGAATCAAAATGTTGGAGGTTAGCATATGATAAACATGACAAGAAGGAAGTGATGTTCATCAAACCGAGTACAACAGAGCAGGTTGGTAGAGAAGTAGACCGAAGAGATAAATGTCGTTTGACTAAGTCTGTTGATGATTCAGTAGAAGGGGCGACTGATGGTTTTCGCAGTTTTCTGTCTCATGGTACTGTGTCTCACTCTGATGGCGAATCTAAGCCAGTTGTTATCCTTCGGGATACTGGGTCGTTGCAAAGCCTGTTAGTTGCAGATGTCGCACATTTGCCTGAGGATAGTTGGACAGGGCTATATGCGCTTGTAAGGGGCATTGGGGAAGGCTATATCTCGGTGCCACTGTACAAGGTATTCCTAGAGAGTGATATTGTTTCTGGGTTGGTTTCAATTGGTGTAGTTTCTAGTCTGCCAATGGAGGGCGTGCATATGTTAATGGGCAATGACTTAGCCGGTGAGAGAGTTAGAGGTTCGCCTATAGTGTCTGATGATCCTGTTTCTGGAGCCGAGACTGAGCAATTGCAGGATGATTTCCCTGGCATATTTCCTGCATGTGCAGTAACAAGGTCACAACTTCGTAGGTCTAAGAGGGATGATGCTGAGTCGGTGGAGTTGAGTGATAATTCGGAGGTCTTGTTGGCGGAAACGTTCTTCCAGGATTTGGAGAGGAGGGCGGACGAGACAGAGTCTAATGGTGAGAGGTATTGTCGGTCATCTCTGATCAAGGCTCAAAACGGTGACCCTTCACTTCAGCGGTTGTTTGCAGTGGCAATTTCTGAGGAGGAAGCTCAAGATAGCCCACAGTGTTTCTACATAAAATCCGAGGTCCTGATGAGGAAGTGGAGGCCTCCGTCAAGACCAGCCACAGAGGAATGGTCGATACTTCACCAGATTGTTTTGCCTCAGTCTTATCGGCAGGAGGTTCTGAGGATGGCACATGAAATTCCGGTAGGCGGTCATCTAGGCACCAGGAAGACCCGGTCTAAAGTTACCAAGCATTTCTTTTGGCCCGGCTTACATAAAGATGTGTCGGAATTTTGCAGGTCTTGCCACACTTGTCAGATGGTGGGGAAGCCCCAACCTTCTTTGAAGCCCGCACCTTTGATCCCAATTCCGGCGTTAGGTGAACCTTTCAGTAGAGTGTTGGTAGACTGTGTCGGCCCATTGCCTCGAACCAAGTCAGGGTGTAAATATCTTTTGACAATCATGGATGTGTCCTCTAGGTTCCCTGAAGCAGTACCTTTAAGGACGATTACAGCGAGGACGGTTTTAGATGCATTGTTGCACTTTTTTACGAGATATGGCCTTCCGAAGGAGATACAGTCGGATCAAGGATCCAATTTTATGTCTGGTGTTTTCAAGCAGGTCATGTCTGAATTGGGTGTTCACCACCTCAGATCCACAGCTTATCACCCACAATCACAAGGTGCAATCGAGAGGTTTCATCAGACTTTGAAGACGATGATCAAAGCATACTGTGCAGATTTTCCAGATGATTGGGATAAGGGTATTCCTTTCTTGTTATTTGCTATCAGAGATGCTCCGAACGAGTCTACCACCTACACGCCTTTTGAGCTTGTGTTTGGACACGAGGTTCGGGGCCCCCTTAAGTTGGTCAAGGAGAAGCTCTTAGAGGAAGCAGGACCTGAAGAGTGCAATATCTTGGAGTATGTATCTAACTTCAGGGGTAGACTTTCAAAGGCATGTGACCTGGCAAGGGAACACTTAAGGATTTCACAGAAAGACATGAAGGTCAGAGCTGATCGGAAAGCCAAGGTTCGAAGTTTTTCGCCGGGTGACAAGGTGTTGGTACTCTTACCTATTCCGGGGGAACCTCTGAAAGCAAGGTTCAGTGGCCCTTATGTTGTCATTAAGCAGTTGAACAGTGTAAACTATGTGGTGAGCACACCAGATAGGCGAAAATGTCGGAGAGTATGCCACATCAACATGCTTAAGAGATACTACGAGCGTGAGTCAAGTGCACCAGTGGTGGTGGCTACCATGTCTGATGTAGCTGTTACGGCGCTTGAGGAGGATACAGAGGGGTCGAAGCCCTGTGGTAAAGGTGCGTGTGGGCATAGTGACCTCAAGGAAGCCATACCTCCTAAACTTTCTAATTCTGAGACAGTTAGGGACTTGGATGAAGTCTTGGATTATCTCCCTGAGGGTCGTAGACGTGATATTATTGATTTGATCGGTGACTTTCCTAGTCTTAGCTCTGACGTCCCAGGGAGGACATCATTGGCTGTGCATGATGTGGATGTAGGGGACGTTGACCCTATCAAGCAGCATCCATATCGCTTAAATCCCACTAAAAGAGACCAAGTTCGGGCGGAAGTTCAAATGATGCTCAATAATGATATCATAGAACCTAGTAAAAGTTCCTGGAGCTCGCCTATTGTTCTTGTACCTAAACCTGACGGAAGTCAGAGATTCTGTATCGACTATCGCAAAGTCAATAATGTAACAAAGACTGACTGCTACCCACTCCCCAGACTGGAGGATTGCATTGACAGAGTAGGAAACGCGAAGTGTGTCAGTAAGATAGATCTATTAAAGGGTTATTGGCAGGTGCCATTGACAGACAGAGCGAAGGAAATTTCTGCATTTGCCACCCCGGATGGGTTCTATCAATGTAAGGTAATGCCCTTTGGTCTTAAAAATGCCCCTGCCACATTTCAGAGATTGATGAATGAAGTCACAAGAGGTATTGAGAACTGCGTAGTGTATATCGATGATATTATCATCTTCAGCGACACTTGGGAGTCTCATCTATCACAATTGCGCAATCTCTTTGAGAGACTGGTCAAAGCTAACCTGGTACTAAATATCCAAAAGAGTGAATTCATGAAGGCCAGGGTAACGTATTTGGGACACATTGTAGGTCATGGTGTTGTTGCGCCTAGAGATGCTAAAGTTGAAGCTATTTTAGCTTTCCCACGTCCGACTGGCAGACGCGAGATTCTGCGCTTTCTAGGCATGTGTGGCTTCTATCGAAGGTTTGTGCCTAATTTCAGCTCCATAGCAGTGCCTCTGACAGACCTGTTGAAGAAAGGGGTTAGGTTTGTTTGGTCTGAGCGCTGCCAGCAAGCATTTGACTGCTTAAAGGCCATCCTTACTCGGGATCCTGTGCTTGCAGCACCGGATTTTAGCAAGCCTTTCAAGTTGGCCATTGACGCGAGCGACATAGGAGTAGGAGCGGTACTGTTTCAGGCCGATGACAATAAGGTAGACAAGCCTGTCGGTTATTTCTCACGCAAGCTTAATGGGTACCAAAGAAAATACTCGACGGTTGAGAAGGAAACTTTGGGTTTGGTGCTTGCTGTTCAACACTTTGAGGTTTATGTCACTAGCGGTGTTGGGGATGTACAAGTATACACTGACCACAACCCGCTTTCTTTTTTGGACAAATTCAGGGATAAGAACCAGCGATTGTTTCGTTGGAGTCTCCTCTTGCAGCCTTACCCTTTGAAAATAGAGCATATTTCGGGTAAAAATAACATAATCGCGGATGCTTTGTCTCGAGTCTAAGTTCGCATTTCTGTGTATATACGTTGATATAAACCTTGTGATGCTTGTGAAAGTGTTAAAAAGTGATACAGGTAATAATTGTATGGCTGTGCCATGTGTTATATATTTACCACTTTGTGACTTGTTTTTGATCACAACTATGATGATGATATTACTAGGGAAGTGATAATATTTTGCTTTGAAACAACCTTGTTTTCCTCAGTATGATATTTATCTTAATGACATTTTTTTTTCTTTATGGGTGGAGGCATTAGAAATAGTGATTTTTATTCTATTTTTTTTAACAGGAAGAAGCAGAAAATGAAAAAAAAAAAAAATGTCATGAACTTTCCTGTTAGAAAGAGGTGGTTTTCGAACATAAACAAAAGAAAATGTCAAGATGTTACATTTTACTTTCAATTTGTTTAGAGATTTTTACAAAGAAACCTTTGAAGAAGTATATGCGATAAAAGAAAAATATAATATTATTTAATTTTCAAAACATTTTTCTTTTCTTTTAGGGTGGAGGTGTTACGAATAAACTTGATAGTATCGTATTAAGGTTAAGTTTATTTCAATATTTTATTATATCATGTAGTTAGAATTAATATTGTGCTCTTCGGAACAAGGCTAACGGACTGTTTCCATGGTTTCGAAAAAGGATTGTGATGGCAAGAGGATGAACTGTGTAGAAAGTAAAAGGTGACGTCTTTTATTTTATCGGGCGAAACTTAGTCGTTTTCTTCTTTTCAACCCTATATGATTTTGATCCGAGATGAAAGTTAATTATCTTGACTATTAGCTGAACTGATTAACCTTTCTACCCAGAGGTGAACTTTTGTCTGAGCTAGTGTTTCAACGCGTTGAATAGTGAGATTTGGATTGGAACCGAGTTTGAACATGTTTCTGCACAACATGCAAATGAACTATTGGGACTACACACACCTACCGGAGTACACTTCTGAGATGTATTATACACAACATTAATGAGAACTGCACAGTGAACGCTGTCAACTAGTTCAACATAGCGGATGAACTTTATGCAATTAAATCGCGAACTGGACTGTGAGTACACCATGAAAACCCCTGAATAAAACTGGAGTGTCGCTGCTAATACCGTATGGGCCCCAACGAGCCGCAACATGTATTTTTGGTAACTTAAGGTAAAATTTAATCTAGATCTAGAAGTAGAACTATATAAGCTAAGTCTAAGTAGGCCTAACGTTTTAGGCTTAGATTGAAATAGCGAGTTCATAGTCATAATCCACTAATAGCCGAAATAAAGGTAAAATGCCTTGGGATTGAGTGACGGTCATACAAACTGTAAAATAATGTTCGATTTACAAGTTTATTGAACCTGCTGATATTATAATTAAAGCATGGTGTTGGAAATTGGAAGAAACTTTTGTTTTTTTTAACTTTGTTTACAAGATGCAAACTTTTGATTAAAGGTCCAAAGCAGGACGATTTCATTTTTACTTAACTATATGATTGCTTTAGTGTAATTTTTTTGTGAGTTTGAAGTAGAGATAAATCTCTGTCATAACACATGCAAGGTATGGCTACCCTGTTTTTAAAAATATGTTTAAAGGTAAATGCTAGTTTTGGTAACGATATAAAAATGAGTTCGTACAGAATCCAATGAAATGAACACCAAAGTGTCTGTTTGTATAAATAAAATGCATGTGCCAAAGAATTCTGGAAGAAATTGTGTAATTGCTGAGAAATCAGCAAATAAGCACAGGAATCGGGTAGGGCGTCGGGCCCGACGCCCTAAGCAATAATTATACATTGTCCCACGTGCGCTTATCTGTGTTGGGGATCTTCGGTGTGAACATTTTTCAGCGTAGATTTCAAGATTTCACAAAGTTCAGTTAATGTAACTGTACCAGATCTAGATCCTCGATGATATACTGACAATTAAGCCTTGTTTTACAGACTTTCTCATGAAATCAGTGTTTACTGCAACTACTGGAATTTCTCTTTAAATACAACCTATTTTGAATAAATTTTCATAGTACGTCTGATCAATTTTCCTCTTTTCATTCATTCATTCAACTCTACTTGTTGGGGTGACCCTTGCCCTTTAACATTGTCCTATGGATTGATCAAAAGCCATGTGCACATAGCAGGTAAAAGGCACCAACCAATTCATGAAGTGAATAAAATCCTGGGGGGGGGGTGCACTCAGTATATAATGCATAGTGGGAAAGTGCTGCAGAGGGGACCCCCATTTTTACACTTAAATTTCCGTTCCAAGGCATAGCATTTTTGTCTTATTCAGAGAAAGAACAAAGAAAGCCACTACAAAAGCATAGCATTTTCTTCTTAACGAGGAAAAAAGAAGAAATCCGCTCCAAAGCTTCGCATATTTTTCATTACGCTGTTCCAGTTGCATTGATCTGCTACAATAAGCTGCAATTTTGGTGAAAAGCGACCACATAGCGCTATTCGACCATCGCCTCTGCGCGAGCGCACTAGGCGGCCGTGCCACCGGGCTAACTGCATCATGCATGCATGCCCCTTCCATTGGGATGCATACGCACTCATACACTGGCGAGCCCTTCCAAGGACCCCGTTTTCACAAACATTTGTAGTTCCGAAGCCTGTTCCGAGGACCCTCCTTTTTACAATAAGCCTGTTCCAAGGCCCCCGTTTTTTGTCTCGCCCGCGGCACACCCCTTCAACTTGTTTGGTCGAGTGCCCCCCGGAATAAAATCTTCGGTTTTAATTGGCTAGGAAGCAGTTTTCTATGACCAATACTGTGGTAACTGTCACAGAATCACATAGAACTATTTAAACAGCTTTAAACAAATAATCACTTCATTATATGCTCCCCAAATATTCTGTAGAGACAAGACTGCAATAGACTAACCTGGTTCTATATGCTTGGGCCAGAGTCTATTGAATAATCTTGTCCACCACCATAGCTTTTCTGGAATGACCTTTTCAGGGATCTCCTTTGGCTGACCATACGACACATGACCCTTGACCTGGGCTGGAAACTCCTATCATGTTCATTTGAGGTATAAGTGTTATCTTCATTGAGAAATTGTCATAAGGAAAACAATTCTTGAACATGTAAAAATGAAAGTGTTGTCTTTATGAAAATGAAGAACTACCATCTCCTTCATGTACCTATCTTTAGTTTTGAAAAAATCCCCCAAAAGCACATGTCCACATTCCATTTCATTACTAGATTATATAAATGCATGTGCCCCAAAGCAGTTGGGGTGCAAAGTGCATGGATATAAAATAAATGTGTGTTTTATTGGAGAAATTTACTGATTTTTTCATGAGAATTTATTTTGATCGGGTGCCTGATCAAAATAATTATTTTTGTCTTGTTTAAAAGACCTTCTCAAGCAAGGAATGGGCTGAAAATTTCAGGATATGATCTTTGTAACTTTTTAATATCAAATTACTGATTATGTGAAGTAAGTGCTCAAATAGCTATTTTGAATTAAAAAAAAACATTACTGAGAGAGGGCACTATACTTAAATTCTAACAGCAGGGAAAAAATCCATTCTTTTGTTCTAATGGGTAAAAAAAATGAATTGAATGACTACGCTTTTGTAATGTTTGATAAAACTCAAGTATAGTTCACATTTAATACTGACACTTTACCAATGGGTTCATCTGGTTTATAGCACATCAATAAACAGCAGTATATACAAATGTGTGACTCACAAATAAACCAGCTTACCTTAGTTAATCCTGCCCATAGATAGCTGAATCTATGCTTTAGTGGCCCAAAATACCAAAATCTGCAACAAACACAAAATTGTAGCAACTTTGGAATATACAGTATCACAATTGATATCAACTGTGAAGGAAGGGATATGCAATTTATTGGTGTCAGAAAAAATGCAATAAACAAAGCTCATATTTGTGGTTGATAACAGATAAGCTTACAAAGCACAATGCACATAAAATAAAACAAAAAAAACAGGAACCTCATAATGTGCAATTAAATTTTTTTTAAATATTATTGGACACAGAGTAAATGAATTTATAGAGGTGGGATTTTAAACAAAAAAAGACAAGGTAACGATTCAAGATCTTGTATGTGCATTCATGTGCATGCATGTTCAGGCAGGCAAGTTCAAGTTCAAACTTTGTTTTACATCAGAACATGATTTATATGCATCATAATGCTAATCAGGAAGGGGGTGGCAGATTCCACCCCTTTGAGATCTCGCCCATCGACTGCAAGCTTGGGCTGAACATTGGCACACACGTCACCAATGACATCATCTACCAATATCTGCAGTTAAATTTCTCTAAATGATTCATGAGGGAGACTGGCTAATCCATCCCCCCAACCTCCCCTGAGATCTTGGCGAATACCCCAAGCACAACTGTACTGCTTCAATTATCATTACTTACTTATATTTTTTTCAGAGAGATAAAATATCCTTTTATTTGATATAAAGTCATGATACCCTGGGCTATTCATTCGATAGGTTATAAAATGTGAATCTTATTGCAACCATTGCACAAAAGTAAAGTTACTTTTTTTGCACAGGGACTGCACAGATGAAACTTACTTTGTGGCCTTTTCCTTGGCATCTTGTAACGGACCCCAGTGAATACTATTGACGGCATAAGACTTGCGTCCATGAGTTTCATCCTGGGGATTCAGTTTGAAAGACAGTGATTTATATGAATGTATGCATCCTCATTCCTGCCAATGGAATCATTATCAGTATCATAACATTTATCACAACTTATCATTACTTACTTTCATCATCCTCACCCTCATGACAATAATGCTACAGTCGCAATAACCCTATGATGGCAGTATGGCGAGTCGAAAACAGCTGCTTTGTTAATATCTATTCAATCCACCTATTATATGTAGGGGAAGGCGGGGTAAGTTGTGACACTTTCTGCGTTTTGCATGTTAGAATTGATCTGACTAGAAATATTGTACAAATAAGTACCTTGCCTTTAAATTTGATTCTTGGGAAATCTTTTTCACAAATATATAACTTTCTACCCCCACACTGAAAGTCATCATGACTTTCGAAAAAAAGATGTCAAATGGCTCAACTTGCCCCATCTGTGGGGCAAGTTGTGCCACAGTCTGGGGTAAGTTGAGCCACAAAAATTATGTACAAAATGTATGCGGGAAGAACCAGGATGTCAATTTTTCATTTAAAGTCTTTTCACTTGCTAAATCTCTATAAATACTAACATCTTCTAAAAGTAAAAGAACTCTCACGTGAATTTGCTCCTTTCTGCCTGCATATCAATGGCTTTTTACATTATTAATTTTTTTTTATTATACATTACATGATCACCATAAGAATTACCATGGCTCAACATGCCCCATGTTGATTTGGCTTAAATTACCCCAGTCCAAACTTGTTGCGATATTTTCTTATCCACATATTTCTTATGCATTCATCATGTAAAAGAGTATGATAAGAATGGGAATCCATACCTGGACTAACAACATTGTTCTTACTTCTATAATGTATTTCAAGACGTGTTTGGGTAAAAGCACTCATCTATTTTACATCCTTTTTTACTTTTTTGGCTGAAATTTGTATTTTTCCCTCTAAAAAAGTACCTTTTGTTTCAAAGTTGAAAACAAAGTGGTGGGGTTAAGGATCATGCAATAGGTCATCAATACATGACACCACCACAATGTCTGACTCATTCATTATTAGACTGGGGTGGTGGCTCAACTTGCCCCTATGCTCAATTTACCCCGCCTTCCCCTACTTGTGGGTGGTACAAAACATGTTAAAACAGCTGTTTTCGACTTGCCATACAGCCGCCGTAAAGCAAATATGACAGAGGGATAAGCATCATCATTAGTACAATCCAAATCTTCCTTGCAATCATCAAATCATAATTGACATCTACATAATTTATCACATGATTCTATATTCACCACTTCAATAGCATTGTTATACAATGTGTATAAAACAAAGGGGAATCCAATTTTCAAGGGCTTATATTTAAATAATATTAATAATATTTCAAATCAACCAAATATGAAAGAGCAACTCCTCAGCTTTTTTATTGATATCCTCTGGTACAACTCTTGACTCAACTAGCTGATGTTGATTGAAGACGGAAATTTCACTGATACCTCATCCGGGTGATTTCTCTTTCAATAAACATGATCGATTTGAATAGCCCTTTTGTTGGCTAGGTTAATGAATGCAAGGGTGACAAGGTTGCTCACTGACTCATCAGTTTTCCATTTGCTTCACCCATTTCACCAAAACTTGGAAAAATGAAATTCATACCTCTTTCATCACTTGTCTTCCAAGTTAATATATTCAGCCATGCATGGTGTCAGTGGTACAGGTAATGTAAATGTACGGATATTCTCTTGTATATATATCCCGTAAATGTAAATTGTCATGTTCAATGATTCTTTCATATTAGCTTTCTGAAATATACATTTATGCACTTTATATTCATAAAATCATTAATTTTCCACAGTAAAGTCACCTGTATTGACATGACATCTACATGTCTGGTTGAACCCTTGATGATTGCCATAGCTGAATTACACATCCACCTGACAAAAAAAAATAATACAAAAACAAATTACACACAAAAACATTACTCTTTCTACGTACATTAATCATAATAAATGTACATTTTGGGGTGACCCAACTTAACAAGCATACTGCTTTCATGCACATCAAATTTTCCTGATACATATACACATATAATGAGCTGTTGTGTATTTTTTTTAAAGTATGTGTACGATACCTCATATATAATGTCTCACTTTTATACATTGTAATGTTTGTTTGTATATTCTTGACTTTGTATATTTTTAATGGAAAATAAATGAATTCAATTAATCAATGAATATTTATATTGCACGATTTCTATGTGTATATACTAAACTGCATATTGCAATAATATTATCATTACCCCAGCTATAGCAGTGCTGCCTCTAGGTGTTCATGCATTCAACTCTTTTTCTTCTGGGTATCCATTCACCTTGCGTGGGTTGAGTGCAGCACAATGTAGGTAAATTTTCGCTGAAGGAAAACACACCATGGCTTGGGATAGAACCCACGTCCCTCAGATTGAATAATGAGTTATAACCGCTAGACCATGACACCCCCACTGACATATACTGCAACAGAACTGCTTTGTTCTACACAAACTTTGTCATTTATCTTGCTGTTTGTCTATTCTCATCTCCCAATACAACTAAAATCCAAGGTTTGTCAAAACATCACAATTGCAAACAGTTATTATTTGTTTGATGTCTTTTTTTTCTCTCAGCTTTCCAATACCACTTAATTCAAAACACTGTCTAATGGTAAATACCTGACATCAGCCTCTGCCTCTGAATATAAAATCCTAGCTAAAGAATTTGTAGCTCCAACTGGTATAATACCCAATGTCCAGTTTGAACTGACCACTTTCTCATCATCTCTTCTAAGGAGTCCAGTGATGACCTCAGCTACAGTACCATCTCCACCAGCAATGATAACAATGTCGGTCTTGACCAGTGATGCCGCTAAATCCTTCGCCTCTCCTTCCATCGAGGTCTGCAAACAACATCAGATGTAGTACTTCAAAAACACAATTCAAATGGATTTGATTTGTTTGATGCCTAACAAGACCAGAGGATGAATCAGCCCCTCTCTCACGCAATCTTCGCCTTTGGCCATGCGATCGTGACACATTTGAATGCATGTAGCCCTTGGCATAATCTACAAAACTGTGAAGCCATATTTTCTTTAAAAAAATTGTAACGAATTATGCTTATTCATTAATAAAAATCACAGGTTTGCACGAATAAACTATTAAGCTTGAAACTGCTTAACATTTTATTGACAGACTCTTTGTATTAGCAAAGCACTTCAAAATTTGGGATGAACTTTGATCATTTATTTTCCATTGTTTTTTAAATGAAGTATTCACTTGTTTTTCTACATTTTTTTTTCTCAATGGAAATCATTGACAACACTACTCAGATCATATTACAAAGAATTCATTGAGTTTGATCAGTAAAAGCCGAAATAATCAACACAATATTTGTTGGATCTGCACTTTGAAACTGAAATAACTGCATGTGTTTTTAAGATTTTAATTTTGATCGCAATTAGAAAATAAAAATTAAATAGTTTTGTAAGCAATTCATAAAAAAAATATTATTTTTTAAACATATCAAAATTGGTTGTGAAATGGGAAAGTTTTGAAAGTGTGAAAAGTCTAAATTCGCTTTCTATAATGAGCTCCAAATTGTCAATGCTGTTTCAAAATGGAAAATGAAGTGAAAAATTACGGTACAAATCTTGTAAACACAATTTTAATTTCTTACCATTATAAAGATGTTGCTTGTTTGGGATTTCAACATATTTTTAGTCAAGGAGACAAATTGCACTTTGAAAGATCATAGAGAAAATATTAATATTTTGAAACAAAATATATGCAGCATGCTTCAAAACGACTGCTAATCCATCAATTCAAAGAAAAGTCACCATACAAACTTGACATCTTAAACTTTCAGAGCTTTATCTTCTTGTTTCACATGTCAATGGAAGATTTTTCTAAACTAATTTTAGCTTATTTTCCCCCACTGGAATAGAATTTCCCCCCTCTTTTTTTTTAACTTTTATATTGTGCCATTTAAAATAATACCTGTATGATTTCTACATCAATCCCAGCAAGATGAAGAAGAGGGGCAGCATTCTTCTGAAAGAGCTTCTTGGCTTTCCTGAAAGCAAACAAAATAGAACCTCTTATGCAGCAGCAATTTATTTTCCTTGAGTAAGACACCAATCTATCTATTACAACCAACTCACAAGGGGAAATCAGTTTCTGAAATGAACGAAATTCTATAAAGCTTCAGGGCCCCGTCTAAAGCCCCTTTCACAATTGACGTACGACCTGTTTACGACCGCCTGCAATAGTTTTTTCTTGTCGTTGCACGATCGATCTCTTGGCATCTTGCGAGCACTCACAGTCGTTGTAGAGGATCGCACGAACCCGAGGTAGTCAGAGGTGATCGTGACTGGTCGCATCTGAACTTTGAACATGTTCAAAATCCAAAGGCGATTAAATACGACTGATTCACTCGCAGCAGGTCGTATCATCGGTCGGGCGATAATCGTGTGTTGTTCAACGTTGTACGACTTGGTGCGAGAGGTGGCACAATCAGTATAGTCGCATTTAGTCGACTGGAGGTCGTACAACACTTGAACATGTGGTAGTGACCTACAGAGACCAGTCTTGCATCTGGGTGCGATTATATAAGACTGTTGCAAGACCGATCGAAATTACGGCTTGCAACATTCCACTACCGTTGAATTCGCATGTATGCGACCGTTCAGCCCCTTTCACAATTGACTTCCGACCAGTTTACGACCGCCTGCAACAGTTTTTTCTTGTTGTTGCACG
The DNA here is from genome assembly GCF_018143015.1 of Lytechinus variegatus. Lineage (NCBI taxonomy): Eukaryota > Metazoa > Echinodermata > Echinoidea > Temnopleuroida > Toxopneustidae > Lytechinus > Lytechinus variegatus. The sequence continues at coordinate 28,967,422 of NC_054740.1, forward strand.
ATCGATCTCTTGGTGTCTTGCGAGAACTCGCAGTCGTTGTAGACGGTCGCACGAACTCGAGGTGGTCGTGACTGGTCACAACTGAACTTTGAACATGTTCAAAATCCGAACGCGATCAAATACGATCGATTCACTCGTATCAGGCCGTACCCGGGGTCGTACCATCGGTCGGGCGATCATCGTGCGAGTGTTGTTCAACGTTGTACGACTTGGTGCGAGAGGTGGCACGACTAAGTAGTCGCATTTACTCGACTGGAGGTCGCACAACACTTGCACATGTGCTAGCGACCTACATGTACAGAGACCTGTCTTGCGACTGGGTGCAATTATACATGGGCCATAAGACTGTTGCAAGAAGATCGCAACAGCTTACAACATTGCACTACCGTTTCATTCGCATTTATGCGACCGTTCCACTCGCAATCCCTCGTGCAACACTCGCATGTGATCGCACGAGCACAAAAAGAGCACATGCGACTTACTCGTGCAACAGGGTTTACTAGTTGTTTTAGTTGTACGACAGCTGTTGCAACTGTGAAAGCCTCTGTGCGATCTTATGAGATAACTAGCGATTGATGTCTGTTGCAGCCTGTCGCACGATCAAAAGGTCGCAAATGGTCGTACGTCAATTGTGAAAGGGGCTTGACAGAGAGTCATGATTGATTTGATCAACCTTAGGTATATGGAAATCCATCAATGTCACTATTTTTTCTTTGAGAAATTTGCACAATGTCCTTTGAAAACAAAGAGAAGCATACTGAAATATCAAGAAAACAGTGAATGTATGAATATACATCATATCTAGACAATATTTTGAAAACTCTGTAATTTAGATGACGTTGCTGGCCCTCCATAGTTGTGGTTGCTTGGATCAATCCTAACTCTATGTACAAGTTGGGGTCCAGTTGTCTCACTGACAGATAGCTATAGGATAGAGTCAATTAAATAGCTCTATGAGTGTTGCATCAGAAATATTAGAAGGCAAATGTATTCAAGTTGTAAAGCACCACTGATTATACTAAAATGGTTGTGGTATTGTGGATAACCCATACACTGTACAATCACACCTTTGCATGTTTGGCTTGCTTGTTACTGTGACAAATGCAGAAAAGTGCAATAGAGCAACCAGCATATAGGCCTTCAAAAGTGAGATACTTGTTAGTTTCAAAACTGTTCAACCTGTCACACTGGTGGGCAACATAAAACAACATCTCTCTGAAAATCACAAAACTGCATTTTACACACAACTTGCAGTGGTAAAAGCTGTTACAATTGCCCTTTACGAGTCAAGATTGAAGATCATTCAGCTGCTTTACATACCAGTGACTCACATGCTAAATATACAGTGTGACTGCTAGCACTTTAACCATTACTAGGTAGAGCAGCAGGCACAGAGAACAGCAACACACTGCTGCAGTATACCTAAGATGTGAGTGACCCTGCTAATACTTTTAAATAGATCGTAATGTACCAGGTAGTCTAGCCATTGCATTAATTTCCTCATTTTAGATGACCATGCCATCTATCTTTCTTATACAGAAGTATTTTTTTTACAAAAATGAAGGGCCTTTAATAGATATTTAGTATATTAAAAAGAATTGAACTGTGATTTGACAATAATACAGACCACTATCTTGGCAACATGTGCCACCAAGTATGGGTATATATCAGAAAAATAATCGAAACAAAATGACCTAGCGAACAGTGAAAAACAAACCCAATGAGAGCTGGTTGAACCATCTCACAATCCTTAGATAAATACAAGTACATGTATTTATAAGGTGACCATATAAGAAATAATATTTACCCTTTTCTAGCAGCTGGATTTAGGAAGACAGTTGCTTTGACAGGTTTGCTAAAAGTCTTTTCATGTTGCTGTCCATACACCTATAATTGGAGAACATCAAGATATCATGTGATTAATGTCAACGCGAAATACCACTGAAGAAAATAATGATACCCCAATGACAACCAGTGAGAATGTACATAGCATTTTAGCTCAGTTTATTGCCATCTGTGTTTTTGTGGCAATGCAGCGAGTACCCAACCCATCACAAGAAAAAAAAACGTTCTGTGACCAATCTGTGTCAGTCTCATGACCGAGACCAATTTGTATCAGTCTCATGAGCATTTGTTGAAAACTAAGGAAATGGTTTTCAAATGTAAGATATGTACTGTAACAGACAAACCAACTGACTGACAGACCGCTCAAACCCCTAAAGTCATACACTGACTTACATGTACCCCTATGTGAATTTGAAATTCATGAAGTTATTTTGTCAATTTACATAGCCGACGAACAAAGCTTACCGCATCTCCTCAAAATGTCCAAAATAACAGTTCTTTTCAGAGCTACTGTCAGTAAGATAAACAGGCAATCCTTTTAAGGACCAACCTACATGGTGTTATCGAAAAACTCTCCACTCAGTCTTACCACCAATCCCATGCAAACCTTTAAAGCTCACAATACATTTTCTTATGGTTAAAAGTACACTAGTTGATTCGTTCTGACATTAATTATAAATGTTGCAACTGAATGTGAACAATAATAATAGACCATAATATTCATGCATAGCTACCTGTGCTTGTTTGCAGTACTCTGTTCTCAAAAGATTTGCCCTAAAGATTGAATAAAAACAAACAAACAGAATGATAAAGGCAACAAAGAGGAATAACTCACATTATTATTTGCATACATAGGTTTTTAGAGACGCAGATATTTTTTGACGTCTTGCGAGGTTGTTTTAAAGAGACAAAATATTAAAACTGATTTTTAACGTGCATGCCTATAAAAACCATCCAATATTGAAAATATTAGACAAAATTAACAGTTTGCCCGGCCCCCCCCCCCCCAGCTTATCATTGGTTAATAAACTAGAGATGCTCAGCAGGTCGTGCAGCCGAGCACATGTATCCCCCGAACTTACTGCATCATCCGTCATTGCGATAAATAAAGCTCACACAGAAATTTGACAAATACAATTGTCATGGCGACAATAACCCTGCCCACATTTTGCCTGTGGGTACCAAGTTTGATGAAAATAATATGATGTAACCTATAGTATTGTCCAGTATTACCTGTTGAGGAAAACAGTAATCTGGATATATTTTGTAAACCTAACCGTAAACCCTAAGACCCCCAACCAAAAATGACAGGCATCTTCGCTTCACCTTTGTCACTCTTATGTCAGTTTCATGAATGAGATCCATAAACTTTCAATTACGATGGTAATTCAACAGATACCCCCCCACCTGGCCAAAATTAATTGACCTTTGACCTTGGTCTTAATAATAATAATAATAGTGTATATTTGTAGAGCGCACACACTGTCAGTAGTTGCTCATGGCGCTAGCTGAGCAACAGTTCTTTTTTACGATGGAAAAATGAGATTTTATAGAAATTAAATGAAAAAAAATTTGCAACTTTACAGAAATTAGTAATTTTGGTCACAAAAGTGATATTTTAATGATTTTTTAAAGTGTGTCCTTCCGGTATGTACAGCATTTGCATACCATAGTCCTACCTTTAGATTCACCACAGGCAGGGTGGTAGCAGTGAACAAGTAGTCCTACCCACCCATGGGTTCATAGCATCTCGCGTGCGAAGGAATATCAGTCATATACACGCGACACACACGACACTTCCAAAATACACTTAACTTTTGCCCACATAAAATATCAAGCATAGTCCCGTATTTGACATTCTGCTATGACACTTACCGAATCATTTAGATCCTTCCGTGACTTCTTGAAGTTTCTTTTAAAAAATATGTATATTTTCTTGATCTTTTGTGAAGATTTCACGGAGATAAAAATTAGTCTGCGTGGATATCAATTTTCACCTAAAGAGGGCGCGCGATTTATATTCATATCAAAGACACGACAAGGGAAAGACTAGGAACCTACACTATTTTACATGCAAATCGACGCAAGGCATTACGCGAAGTCCGTAAAGTGTCCAATCTTTCATTGTAAAGACTTTCGTATACCGTATTATTGACGTTCGTTAAAGCTTGTACTGCTGGTGTCGTTCCAGGCACGTGTATTTTTTTCAATTTGTTTTTATTAGTCATCATTTTAAATTAATTGCAAAAAAGTGTCATCATCGCCGATAGTAATCTTCAATTATGTTTTTGAAGGTATTTCATTTATTGGTGCCAATAATTAGTAAATTAATCATAAGAATTCAAAGAATTTAGACACTGTTATAAGTTTACCGAGGAGCTGAATCAAGGTTGTGAAATTTATTAGCGCCACCAAAGGGCTTCCTAGTATTCCAGTCGAAGAGACAAACGAAGTCACTTGCTAGGCCGAGGTAAGCGAAATTTGCTTTTTGTAATGAAATTATTTCCAAATAATATGGGGTTTTTTTTTGGTATGTAATGCTACTTACCGGAAGGAGCCCCAGTGTGAAGCGAGAAGGCAAATATTCCTTCAGCAATGAAGTGAGGTTTACTTTGAAATCCAGGGTCAAACACGGTCCCTTGTACGAGGTTATACTCGTACTTAGTGTGAGTGGGTCCTACCTGTGGAGTCCCCACAGCCACAGGCAGGATGGTTGAGGTGAACAAGTGCATGCATGTACCAGTAGTAGTTGGGCGCAAATAAAAAAAATGAAATAGGTGATTTAGGTCCAGACCAAAAGCTTCAGTCTCTGTATTTTGGTTGTTCCGCTGAACTGCGTTGGCTCACTCACCAATGCATAGACTGAAGAGCGTGGAGGCCCGTACGGACAGACAACGTATTAGCAGTAACGTTAGATCTAACATTTGTCGGAAACCTGATTTTCCGATCGTGTTTTGTGCATAAAATGTCACATTATGAAAAAGAAATCACATCCATATTTACGAAAAAATGTTTAAAATTCAGAAATATCGTACCTTAGACCACAGTTACCGCTAATTCCTTTCAAATGATGATCGAAACATCGTCATCTTCGATCCTTTCATTGGTCAACGTAAGTTGCCATCTTGGATGACGTCATCATCCTTACAGACGTATTTACCAGTCACTACATATCGCGATTTGTGCCGCTGCTTTGCGCTTGTACATGTAGATGTGCGTGCGTTCGGAACTTGCCGCTCGCATTGATTGGCCAAGATATCGAAAATTTAATCGAAAAGCCTTGATAAAAGCACAACTCGTTGACGGCTGCCATATTTTCCTCTCCGGCAGAAAATAAAAAAAATAAGGAATAACCCCGGGAATAACTCATCGGTAACGTATATTTTCGATATCTTATAGAATCAATAGAGAGATTAGAGTCTTACGAAAATAGTGGGCCTTTATTCAAGATAATATAATGTCATCTAAAATCTAAAAGAAATAAAACATGGCCACCATAGGCCCTTGTATACTCTATTATGAAAAAGGAAAACTAATTGTCACAAAAATATTCACTAAACTGCAAAAAAATTGCGATGTACGAACAAAGTAATATATGCAAATCATCATTACTAACGAGTTATATCATTTATTATGTCATATATGGGAACATTTCTGCATTTTGATATATAAAATGGCCACCACTGGCCCAAACAGTATTGCGTACGATGGCAATGGGGGCCAAAAAATTCACAAGAGTCAAGGCTCGACATTGGCGCTGGCCCGGTGGCCCGGGGCCACCAAAAATTAATCTCTGGCAACCATTATTGAAAAAATGTTAAGTTTTGGTGGCCCGAATCGGGCAACCAATAATTTTCAAAGTAGCGCAATTTTTCTCCCGATTTTGCATGCATTTATCAACTTTCTACAGTTCAAATTGCAAGTCAATTCGTCATGCCCCTTTTTTGTTAATCTACACACAAAGAGTGCATAGTCATGACAGTATGTAGGCCTACTGCTAGCATACAGTAACTATTATTCAGCCGGCCGTGCCGGCTTTGCAGCGCATGAAACCACTGCAGCTAGCTTACTGTGCGCTTGCAGACTATTCAGACTCAGGGAGCTGCGATACGAAATGTTACTGCTAAGAAATCTTCTCCAGAACTTTGAAAATCTATGTCAAAGTCACATTTTACACCAATGAAATGCCCTTCTACAGTCCATGAAACCTGAATATTTGCAAGCAATAAAAGGAGGAATTATGACCTCTCTTTTGACTCAAAAAGACCTATTTCCAAATGCATTAATACACATAAAACACATAGGTGAGTACATCACAGTCCCACATGTGCATTTGTATGTATGTTGATATTTGGTTTTTATTTCGAAGCTATGTCTCTTCTAGCCAAAAATAAATAGACAACTTCTTTCTTTCTCGTTTATAAATGACTTCTTAAACCACTCTTGAGGAAGTAAATACTTTGGGAAGGCATTGCATTGATATGAAATGTGAATTTTTTTCCACCATTTTGTCAAATATAGGGAAGGAATTTTCTCACTGTATTTTCCAGATAACTTTTGCCGTTTTCTTATTTTTTTCTTTCATGTTTTTTACAGTGATTAAACCATTTATACCCCTTCCCATTGAATATGCCTGATTAAAGAACATGTTTCTACTGAATAATAATAATATTCCGCATTTTTTGATAATTTTGTCTTATTCATTTTTCTTACATTTTCTTTTGTTTTTTTTCTCAATTTTTTTCCTTTTCTTTGTTTTTTCTTTCTTCATTTTTTCTTTTGTTTTATTTAACTTATTAATTTTTACAATTTATGTTTTCTTTTTTCAATATACTATTCTAAAAATTATTTTTGTTTATTTCCCCCTTTTACGCATTGTTCTAATTCTGCAGCATATTTTTCTGTGATTTTCTTCTGCTATAATATGCTGGAAAAGAGAAAATAAACTGGATTTGGGGCCTGCATAATCTAGGTTTAATGATCAAAAAGAAAGGAAAAATCATTGTTTTGTAAATCTGAGTTTGCTATATATGCACTATTTAATTACTTGACCATTATGAGTGTGTGTCTATACGGAGATTAAAATTCCACACATCCTGGGAACAATACAATTCTTTTATTCTCTTTCAATCAGTTCATATTTACAATGATAAAACAATTTATATATTACCACAAAATAAGCAAAGTAAAATAACAGCAAGCATGATTTACATACAAGATGTACAAAGAATAGTGGTACGTGGTAGTGACTGTAGAATATTTCAGTTTGTTTTATTCATTTTAATTAATGTTTTTCTTTATATTTTTCGGGCCACCAAAAAAAAATATTTGAAGGTTTTGGTGGCCTGAACGGGCCACCACCAAAAAAAGTTAATGTGGAGCCTTGCAAGAGTGATCAATAAAATGCATATTATTAAGATTAAACGAGTGGAATACTGACTAAAAACATAATCGTTAAAGAAATATATTATTAATATGCCATGTATGTGATGAATGCTGTATTTTGATATTCAAAATGGCTACCATAGGCCCTAAAAGATATTTGCACAATTAGAAAGAGCAAAGAAATCACAAGAGTGAGCACTAAAATGAATATATATATGTGATAAATCAATGGGATACTGTCTAAAAACATATTTTCTAACGAAATATATCATTCGGGTTTCAACATGTTCAAGTTTGTATTAAATACTGTATTTTGACTTTCAAAATGGCCGCCATACTAGGAAAATAAATATTTTGTCAAAAATTATTTTTCAAGAGTCCAATTTCATGCATTTCATTGCCAATGTGCAGACAATTTTAGGATTTCATTGGTAATTTGCATATTTTGGCGGCCATATTGGATTTTGCCAATTTGCGGAAAATGATCAAGCCGTCAAGGTTACACCGTTTTATACACGAGTGGCATCCGGGGGGGGGGGCACTCGACCAAAAAAAAGGTGGGGGTGTGCCGCGGGGCGAGGGCGAGACAAAAAACGGGGGCCTTGGAGCGGGCTTATTGTAAAAAGGAGGGTCCTCGGAACAGGCTCCGGATGACAAATGTTTGTGAAAACGGGGGTCCTTGGAACGGATCGCCAGCGTGAGTGCATATGCATCCCTATGGAACGGTCATGCGTGCATGATGCAGCTAGCGCGGCCTCCGCCAGGGAGCTCTGCGGCCGCTTTTCACCAAAATTGCAGCTCATTCAATGCGATCATCGGAGCGGTGTAACGAAAAATATGCGAAGCATTGCATTGGAGCGGATTTCTCTCTTCTTTTTTCTCGATAAGAAGAAAATCCTATGCCTTGGAGCAGCTTTCTTTGTTCTTTTTCTCAACAAGACAAAAATGCTATGCCTTGGAACGGAAATTTGAGTGTAAAAATGGGGGTCCCCTCCACGGCACATACCGACTATGCATTATACTGAGTGCCCCCCCCCCCCCCGGTGGCATCATCCAGATTCGTAATCAGCACCCTCGAATTGACAAGAAACCATAAAAAAATTGTATATATATTATAAACAAGTGGAATGCCTCTGGCCGTCTCACTTGCATCACGCTGTTGCAATATAGCAGCAGTGCTGACTTTGAAAACCACTCTAACTCGCACAAGATGTTCAGTGATACATGGTTACTCTTATGTCCACTTTTTATGAACTAGACCAATAAACTTACAGAGATATGATGGTTATTCAACAAAAAAAACCGAACATGGCTGAAAAATCATTGACCTTACATGACCTTTGACCTTGATCATGTGACCTGAAACTTGCACAGGATGTTCAGTGATACTTGATTACCCTTGATGTCCAAGTTTCATGAATCGGATCCATAAACTTTCAAAGTTATGATGGTAATTCAACAGATACACCCAATTCGGCCAAAGTTCATTGACCTTTGACCTTGATCATGTGGCCTGAAATGCGCACAGGATGTTCAGTGATACTTGATTACTCTAATGTCCAAGTTTAACGAACTAGACCAATAAACTTTCAAAGTTATGATGGTAATTCAACAAATACCCCCAATTCGGCCAAAGTTCATTGACCCTAAATGACCTTTGATCTTAATCATGAGAACTGAAACTTGCACAAAATGTTCAGTGATGCTTGATTACTATCATGTCCAAGTTTCATGAATCAGATCCATAAACTTTCAAAGTTATGATGGGAATTCAACAGATACCCCTCAATCCGGCTAAAGTTCATTGACCCTAAATGACCTTTGACCTTGGTCATGTGACGTGAAACTCATGCAGGATGTTCAGTAGTACTTGATTAATCTTATGGCCAAGTTTCATGATCTAGGTCCATATATTTTCTAAGTTATGATGACATTCCTGGACTAGATCTATATGATTTTTACTGCTCAGACGCCTCCACTCCAAGCTACCCCGGGCGGCCAGCATGCCAGCCACTGTCATGATGACTCTACCAGTACCACTCAGCCCCGGCACTCGTCATCCCCGACCATTTGCCATACAGCAAAAGGTAGGGAATGGGACTAGTGAGTACGTGAGGCGTAGATCTACTAACAATTCTCTTTGAAAAATTAAAAGTAAGAGATTGACTTACCAGTCTTTCCACACGAACCAAACGTTGATCTTCCTTCCGTTGTTGCTTCAATGTAAGCTGCAATTGATGTTATATTGTCATTTATTTGAAGGCTCTTTGAGAAATCGTTAGAATGTATGCGGAAATTTTTCATGGTCTTCAGCAGCGCATAGACTTCTACGTAAAGGATGTAACACGCCCTCTTGTGCTCAATTAAAGAAAGCTAACAGAAGCAACCACACCACTGACATCTACAGAGCTGTATAAAACTGCTTCTCTCCACAGATACCTGTTTCCGGTCATGCCGGTGATGCTTCTATTTCGGATCTTCTTATTCTTCTTCTTTCCTTGGTTGGCAACCAGTCAGGATTGACTATTTTTGCCACAGCTTTTGTTCATTTTCAGTAGCTTATTATAAATTTTTTTTTCCATTCCTTTTTTTCCTTCTCTCTCTAATTCTTTTTTTTTCTTCCTTTTCTTTTCTGTTATTTTCTTTGTCTTTTTAGGTGGTCTGTCTTTGACAGATCACCTCTTAATTTCGTCAAAATTTATCTTTTTTTTATTAATTTATTTTTAACGATTTTTTTGTCGCCAAGATATCTCAAAATGGACTTGCTCAATTTAATTGAATTTCATGTCATTCATAGGATCTGTCATGGACACGTCAAAATAAGCTTTTCAAGGTCATCAGATCATGATGACGTCATCTAGGCGCCATTTTGTAAAATCACATTATCAATCATATCTCCATTATCAATTATCAAAAATTAACAATATTTACATCACATCAATTTCAGGTCAAGAGTCATCAGGTCATGTCATCAAAGGTCACCTGGAGGTCACGACGATCGCGTCAAAATTTCAAAATGCTCAAAATCACTTTTTGACCAAAGTAGAGTACGTTTTAGGTCATTCTAAGCATTCTAAGCATGCGTTTCCGCGCATAATGCCTTAACGCAGTACAAAAACACTGTTTTTTTACATCATTGCATTGATAATACAATTCTGAGCAATTTGATACCCAATTTAGCTCTCTATGACCAATAATAACGAAATTAACACCCGTTAAAGTTTGCAGCACGTGTGCGCGAGAGCTCTCACTATAGGCCATATGGGCAAAAACATGCCTATTGCAAATTCACTGTAGCTCTTTAAATAGTCCATTGACCACCAATTTTTTTTCATATATCGATAGAGTATGAGTTGTAGATTTGATTTCATGTCATCAATGTCCCTAAATTATATCACGACGTCATCAAAATGGCGCCTAAACTAAAAATTTCATTTTTTCAAAAATGATGTCATTAAATTTATGCAAATTTGGTTGTAACTTCTCAAATATAGATCGTTTTTCGCCAAGATTTCGATATGATGTAGTTTAGAATGTACTCTTTCTCCTCAGTTCACATGAATTTTCATTTTGAGAAATGCATCATTGCGGAAAACAGCGATGAAAAGAGGCATGTCATTTTTCCTCATTTTGCGTGTAATCTCTATGGGACATGACTTTTTCCCAAAACTAGATTCGACATTCCTCTATTTCGTGAGCCATATCTCCAATGTTTCTTGTCAGTTTTCCCTGAGCTTTTAGTATGTTGTAGCTGAGATTCTAAGCTTTCGGAAGTGCACCCTCCATTTCCCCTCACCCTCCCTCCAGATGCCGGGATTATGCCCGTATTTCGCTTGCAATATTGGAATTGTAATTCTCATAATTGCTTACGTAGTATCGTGGCTCAATGGATAACGCATTTGACTTGCTTTCTCGGGGGCGCAGGTTCGAGTCCTGGGGTGAACAAGATTTTTTCCATTTTTTTTTCTTTTTACCACCTCTTACATGATCCTTTATAATTTAATGGTATAAAAGTTAAAATTTAGCAAGATAAAACAGATTATAATTACTTTTTTCATATCACATGTATATATTGTCATACATCAAAGAGACCCTTTTCAGAGTGCTTTATCATCTCCCGTCTTTCACAAGTATTCCATCCATAATGAGCATTCCGTTGTCATCATGACGATCATATTGATCTGCATGAACATGGTAATAGTGATCATGATGGCAAGAATAAAGACAGACCACCTAATTCGTCTGCATGATGAATTAAAATCTAGTTTTTTCTTCTTTTTTTTCTTTTTCATGTTATATTTTTTCTTTTCTTTTTGTCTGCTCTTTTCTTTTTTTGTCTTTCTTTTCTTTTTTTTTCTTCTGTTTTCTTTGCTTTTCTTCTTATATTTCTTCTTTTTTCTCTTTTTTAAAATTTTTTTTGCTTTTTCTTTGAGATCCAGCAATAGTAGTCTCTTTCTCCCCTGACACACGATATTTTTTTAATTATAGTTATTGTAGCGCCATCAGCTTAGTTTATTCTATAATTAACTGAACATGTATCTTGGCGTACATGTATATGGTGAAAGGAAATATGATGCCCTTTTTTTTGGGGGGGGGTTATTGCTTCTTCTCTTGACCCCTCTCTTTTTGTTGAGTACTATCATTGTAAGGGTCATTTGGGTTTTTCTATTATTTTTCCATATTGTTGTTGGTGTTGTTGAATATTAATTTTCATCAATGTACTAGCCCCCAGTTTACCGCCCTGGAATTAATATGGGTGAAGGGTTTATATGAAATATGAAAAGAATGAAGGGGCAAAGAGCTCAAGAACATAATTACGTTTCATGTCGTTTTTATTGAGTTTCTTTTATTTATCCCCTTGAAAGCCATAGAACAGATTTGTTTTGCATTCATATTACGGGATAATTTGTAAGAAAAAAAAATCATTTGATTGTAATTTTTTTTTTCATTTAGCTGAAGCAATTTTTTTTTCTGTTTTTATTATAGCAAATTATATTTTGGATTTGAATTAAATAACATTAACTTGAAACTTCCCAGCCCTCCCCCTTTAATATTTGGATCTGCCCCTAAATACATGTAGGCCTTTGTGGTAAGATATCTTTTATTCCATTTATTTTTTAATGAAAATCCTATAGGTGTGGCTTTTAAATAAATTTGTATCGATACGAAACAAAATTGCAAATTTGTCTTGATTGAGGCTATCAAGACTTTCTTACCAATATGCATTACGAGCAAAGTTTTGTTGAAACCTCGATTGGTCAGCGGTCCAAACGGGTTGATGAGTCTCGATGGTTCGTGAGATCTTTTTTCTTTTTCGATTTGTCACTGTCGAACACCATAGACGTAATGGAGGCATCTGGATGAGGTTTACGTAGAGAAATCGGTGAGTTTTTATTCATTTTTTTATATTGTATTGATGACTTTAATCACTCATTCAATGAACAAGGTTATGATATAACCTTGTTCTCATTTACATCTCCATGTGTGGCAAGATAAGGGTGGTAATGTTTGGCTTATTTTTTTTTTATGGGACAAATGCTTGATTTTCTTACACTGTCAGTTTTCATTACAGCTATTCATCATATAACTTGGCTCTTCTGTAAATTTATTATTTTTTTTCTTAATTAAAAATAGAGATTGAAAAATGAAAATTTTCTTGCCATATTTCTTTCCACCAATAGAGGGCGTTAACAAAAATATGCCCAAAATTCAAGTTTTTGAGCGCTCTGGTGAATACAAAAATTATTCCCAAGTTATTAATGACAAGTGAAATGCCTCTGGCCGTCTCACCTGCATCACGCGGTTCAATATAGCAGCAGTGCTGACTTTGAATACTACTCTAACTCGCACAAGATGTTCAGTGATACATGGTTACTCTTATGTCCACTTTTTATGAACTAGACCAACAAACTTACAGAGATATGATGGTTATTTAACAAAAAACCCCAACATTGCCAAAGTTCATTGACCTTACATGAACTTTGACCTTGATCATGTGACCTGAAACTCGAACAGGATGTTCAGTGATACTTGATTACTCTTATGTACAAATTTCATGAATCAGATCCATAAACTTTCAAAGTTATGATGGTAATTCAACAGATACACCCGATTCGGCCAAAGTTCATTGACCTTTGACCTTGGTCATGTGACCTGAAATGCGCACAGGATGTTCAGTGATACTTGATTACTCTAATGTCCAAGTTTAATGAACTAGACCAATAAACTTTCAAAGTTATGATGGTAATTCAACAGATACTCTGATTCGGCCAAAGTTCATTGACCCTAAATGACCTTTGACCTTAATCATGAGACCTGAAACTTGCACAAAATTTTCAGTGATGCTTGATTACTATTATGTCCAAGTTTCATGAATCAGATCCATAAACTTTCAAAGTTATGATGGTAATTCAACAGATACACCCAATTCGGCCAAAGTTCATTGACCTTTGACCTTCGTCATGTGACCTGAAATGCGCACAGGATGCTTAGTGATACTTGATTACTCTAATGTCCAAGTTTAATGAACTAGACCAATAAACTTTCAAAGTTATGATGGTAATTCAACAGATACTCCGATTCGGCAAAAGTTTGGAAACAACCGGGTCTGGAAAAAAAGACTTTGGACTTACATTATAATTTTTAATTAACCGGGTCTGGAAAAAAGACTTTGCACTTTTGTGCTATATGAAGGCATTTCTATAGGATTTTAGTTCAGAAGGATTCACTAAAAATCCCTTCAAATTTATTACATTTGTGGGTAAAAAGTCATTATTACATCTGTGGGCGATCAAAAATTATTACATTCGTGGTAACATTTGTGGGTGCAAAAGGGGGAAGCTGCACATAAAATCACAATCCTATGGTCATATTTTCACGTTTATGTTTGGAAAAAGGTAGGGGCTGAAGTCCCCCCCCCCCAACTTCCGCAGCCATACCTTAAAATGCTTTATCCTTGTCACATTGCATCGGGAAACTGTCCCCATCCCCTTGTTGAACGAGCACGATTCTATGTTGAGAGGGGACGGTATCACGAGTACGATACTGTTGGAGCTATCCCCACTGCGTGCCAAACGAACTGTGTATGCCATAGCGTGGGGATTGTATCACGAGTATACTATACTGTTGAAACTGTCCCCACTGCGTACAAAGTGAACTGTGTATGCCATAGCATGGGGACTGGATCACGAGTATACTATACTGTTGAAACTGTCCCCACCGCCGTGAAAATCAAACTTGATTTCCCATTGAGTGGGGACTGTATCACGAGTATATAATAGGGAGAGAACCCTAGTGTTTATATATGGTCAGTTCCCCCATGTCTACGCGGTCTCCCAAGTCTGCGCACCCGCGTATCTGCACGATTCTAGTGAAAGAAGATACGCAACGAGCAGGAACTTTACACATGCAATATGCATAGACAGGTATTCTTTAAAAAATCCGACTCAAAATGGTGGAAAAATATTGAATTTAGGGCATATCATGTGACAGCCTCAAAATGCAGCCTTTGTCATCAAAATCCCCGAATTGTGTGCAAAGTGAATGAGTGCGCAGACATGGGGTAACAATTTTTTTTCAATCTGAAAATGACTGCCAGATGTTTTTTCAAGAAAATCTTACATTTTCTTTCATTTTTTAATGAGAAATTTTGTACACTTAATAATATAAGGAACATTATTAACTGAAAGATTTCGTGAAATCAGAAGAAATTCATGTTAAATCTTAACTCAAATTGCTAGGTGCGCAGACTTGGGGCCCACCATCATACAGTGTGTTTCATTTGTGTGTGTTATCACTTTGCTACAGAGCTGTGCGAGAGTTGGGGACTGTGTTCTGGAGAAAGGAAGTGATTTTCAGCGTTCTGCATTCTGGTAGGTGTGATTCTAATAATCCCCACTTTTGGATTTGGAGACTATATCACGATTATGCCGATTATGCCCATAATTGAACTGATTCGTTGCATCAAAATGTTATTCTGACGACATTAAAGTCACTTGTTCACTGCTACCACCCTACAGTGTACCTGGATCTACAGGTAATGAGGTAGGACTCAACCTCGTTCGTAGGATGAGTGGGTCCCTGGCAGCATGCAGTGCGCCGGGGGCGGAGCGGGGACTCTTCCGATCTGCTCATGAAGGCATGGCAGGTGAGCTCAGCACTAAAAGGCTTAAAGCTAGGGTAATGATGGTAGATATAACTGTCTATACTCACTTATATCGGTCTACTACAAAGTTTGCACCCCACGCTGATAGAGCTACTAAAACTGTCGATTTTTTCCAGTGATCTCGAAGAGTGCGTGCTACTTTCGTGAAGGCTGCCATCATGTCGCTCCGGCCGGCCGGCGATTTTTTTTTCCGTACTTTATTTAATGCGCAATATAATAAACTCATGTGCACATAGTACATGAAAATATGTACGAAGCCCCAAACCGGACATTTCTGATAACGAAAAAAAAAAATCACGTACGTACGTAGTATTATTACGTACGTACGTAATATTATTACGTACGTACGTGATAATTATCACGTACGTACGCAGTATTACCACGTACGTACGTACGTAGTATTCTAATTTTTATTGGTCTATGCTGGGCTCGACACTAGCGACGGTCCAAGACCGGTAAAAATCGCTGTCGGGCCAGTAGATTTTCAGAAATTGGAAGATTTACTGGTCCGACATGACCAGTAAAAAATATCATTGTCGGGCCAGTAATTTTCCAAAAATAGCAAGATTTAAGGGTCCAACATGACCAGTAATAAAAACCATTGTTGGGCCAATAACTTTTCCAGAAATGGTCAAATTCACAGCAAACCATTTCCCCCCGTTAAATTCTGCCATTCACACACAGAATACACACAGAATGAATCGCACGTGTTATAGTTTAGAGTACTATACTGTACACCATGCATACAGCTACCATCGGCGGATCCAGGGGGGGTGCGCGCGCCCCCCCTATTATTTGAGCGGCGCCAAATAAAGCGCCGCTCAAAATAAAGAAAAAAAAAGTAAAAGAAAGAAAGAAAAGGCGCCGCTTGAAAAATTAAAAATAAAGGAAAGAAAGGGAAAAGGCGCTGCTTCAAAAAAATTATACACATGATATAACATTAGCAACAGTAAAGGAAAGACTATCCCAGCAAAGCGTAATCATATCATCTTCCTTATTTTTTCTTTTAACTACCCTTTTCCCAACAACTTCGCCGGTAGCAGTGCGCTGCCTGCATATAACTGGCGCCAATCAAGAACAATCAGCGCCACCTTAATCTAAATCGGCGCCGGACAAGAATAATCAGCGCTATTTAGTTATAAATCGGCGCCAGTCAAGAAAAATCGGCACTGCCAGAGTCTTAACCGACGCCGATCAAGGATAATTAGCGCCACCTAAATCTAAATCGACGCTGGACAAGAACAATCGGCGTCATCTGGTTATAAATCGGCGCCGGTAAAGAAAAATCGGCGCTGCCTGAGTTCTTAACCGGCGCCGATCAAGGATAATCAGCGCCACCTATATCTAAATCGGGGCTGGTCAAGAATAATCAGCACCACCTGGTTAAAAATCGGCGCCAGTCAAGAATAATCGGCGCCTCCTGGTTCTAGATCGGCGCCATAAAAGTCGATTATGGATTGCCGCTGCCTGAATCTTACGTAACGTCGGTAAAAATAATCAGTACTACTTGTTTAAATCGGCGCCGGTCAAGACAAATCGGCGCTGCATATGCCTTTGTCTTAACCGGCGCCACCTAAATTTAAATCGGCGCCGGTCAAGAATGATCAGCGTCCCCTGATTTCAATAAATAAGCGCCGGTAGAATAATGAAGAAGGGCCTATTGCTAACCAAATCTAGATCGGCGCCGCGGTCAAGAATGATCGTTTTGCCCTCCCCCTCATAATTCCGCATGTGCAAAAACAATAAGATGGTAATGATACACATAAATCAGCAAACGAGATTGAGCCACACAACTCGTTCTTTATTAAAAATCGAACATAAAAATTTTCAGCTCGCGCTTCGCGCTCGCATCATTTCTGTAGCAAAACCCCATACTTTTCATGATTAAATAGGTGAATAGAATGTCCCGTTTTTAGTTCTGAACCTCAAAAGAACTCCCGCTTCGATTTGCAATAATCTTTTGTTGGATATAATCTTGTTCTTTATTAAAACGTACATTAAACTGTAATGTTTTCAGATCGAAATATCAAAATTTTAAGCTCGCGCTTCGCGCTCGCATTTTTTTTAGATACCCATCTTAATCATTGGTACCAAGAATGCTTACAATATCAAGCTTTCTGGTCAGAATATAAGTAAATTTCAGCTCGGCACTTGCATTAATGTGTAGTGAGATATGTATCCTCCTCATGAGTTACTACAAACAGTCCTAAACAGGCACCTTTTTCCTGTTTCCAGGTCAGTATACTTTAAAAATTTCAGCTCGCGCTTCGCGCTCGCATTAATTTGTCGGTGAAATATGTGTCTCTATCTCATGAGTCATGTATATCTATATGATATGAGTCATATATATATATATATATATATATATATATATATATATATGCATGTGTGTGTGTGTGTGTGCGTGTTTTGACAGGGTCAGGCATTACCCCTTTTTCTTTTTCAACATTTTCTTTTATGGCGCCGGTGAAGTGCAAAAATATGTGCGCCGCTCGGCAGTGCGCCCCCCCCCCCTTTCGCCAAAAGCTGGATCCGCCTATGGCTACAGTGTACACGTCAGCCACACAACTCACATGGTAAATTCTGCACTGACCACACGAACGAAGCCTGGCTAAACTCTGGTAGAAATCTCTCACAGAACGGTCAAAATTCAAGGTTCATACTCATGAAAGGCTCTTATAATGTCCATATTTCCTAAAAATTTGAGCAACTCTGTCATTTGTAAGCAGTAAAAGGAGAAATTTTGGTTACACTTCGTATTTCCGAAGCTTCGTAATTCCGAAGGTTCTTTATTCCGAAGGTTCGTAATTCCGAAACACGTAAATTGCCTATACCTCGATGTTCGTTAATCCGAAAACGAAAAAGGGTTCGTTAATCCGAACATTTGTGGCGTAATTCCGACGATTCGTTATTCCGAAGGTTCGATAATCCGAAAACGAAATAAGGTTCGTTGTTCCGAAGGTTCATTAATCCGAAAACGAAATAAGGTTCGTTGTTCCGAAGGTTCGTTAATCCGAAAACGAAAAAAGGTTCGTTATTCCGAAGGTTCGTTGATCCGAAAACGAAATAAGGTTCGTTTTTCCGAAGGTTCGTTAATCCGAAAACGAAATAAGGTTCGTTAATCCGAAAACAAAATAAGGTTCGTTTTTCCGAAGGTTCGTTAATCCGAAAACGAAATAAGGTTCGTTAATCCGAAAACAAAATAAGGTTCGTTAATCCGAAAACAAAATAAGGTTCGTTAATCCGAAAAATGAAAACCGGAAAGCAGAGGCAGAGGCAAGGGGAGGGGGGCGGGGGACACTGTTGCCGTTCAATTATCATATGAGGATGGGAAGGCAAGGGCCTTCCGAACGAATTTTCGTTGGGGGTAAAGCCAAAAAATGAAACTCATACGTCAAAATTGGGACTGTGGTGATATTTTCACTTTAAGATTATCATCTGCTTGAAGTCATTGCATGTTTGATAGTGATTAAGTAGAGAATAACTTTTTTGAAGTGACTTCTTATTATGGCAAAATGTATATTTAGGCTTTA
This sequence comes from Lytechinus variegatus, assembly GCF_018143015.1. Classification (NCBI taxonomy): domain Eukaryota; kingdom Metazoa; phylum Echinodermata; class Echinoidea; order Temnopleuroida; family Toxopneustidae; genus Lytechinus; species Lytechinus variegatus. The sequence continues at coordinate 28,986,349 of NC_054740.1, forward strand.
TATTTCGGGAGAGAGTATAATGAGCGAGCGGCTTGGTAAAACAAATTCAAAGGTGAAGTTGTATAACGTTTTTTGTGGTCAGTTATTCTTAAAATGGCATTATTGCGAGGTGTTGCGACCGTGAATCACAAGCTAAACTTTAGGTTATTTCAATAAAAAACGAAAATTAGTTTTTAAAAATCCGAGCAGATTTCTGCTGTCATTAAAAAGATGTGCATCTCACTAAAGAATTAACACGAGCGCAAAACGCGAGCTTAAACATACTGACCAGAAAAGGAACCTGTTAAAGAAAGCATTTAGTGACCTCTTTAGGATGCATATTTCACCAATCGAATGAGAGTGCGAAGCGCAAGCTGAAAATTTTCAATATTCCAGCCTGAAAACTTAACTTGTATACTTTAAAAAGAGTATTTTATTTCGAAAAAACATGAAAAACGGCATATTTATTTTTGAAAAAGGAACTTTCCCATTTTGGAAAATATTAATTCCCCTGTTTTTTATTCCATTTTTGATGCCCCCTGCCTCCCTCCCGGCGGATCCAACTTTCGTCAAATAGAGGGGGGGGATTTTTTTTAGCCATATTTTCCTTGATCGGCAGTTTAAAGTTTATTTTGGTTTGTTTCTTTGAAAGGGTAGTCCTAACAGTCATTAATTAGCTTTATCCTTATAAAATAAAGTAAATATGTAATAACATGATAAACCCTTTTTAAATAATGCGAGCGCGAGCTATATTTTTGTTAATATGATGGGCAATATGTTTGTGATCTTCAAAGCGAGATGCCTATGTAACTAAATTTAGATAATAACTGCTAGCAAGAAGCGCGAACAGAATTTTTAAATATATAAGCTCTGATCTGATCTAAAGGGGACATTTTAAGAACTTTTTGCAGTTAGCCATGAAGACGATGCGTGTTTTAGCCAATGGCGGCGGAACGTTTTTTTTTTTGGGGGGGGGGCAAAGTAAAAAAAGGGGCCAATAGGGGCAATTTGGTGCAAACGGATATTTTCACCATTAGATTATCATCCAAGAATGCTATAGAATGTCCAGTTTTCAGGTTGGAAAATCGGAAAAAATTTGGCTCACGTTTCTCGCTCGCATCAAGTATTGTTTATTGAGGAACTCATTCTATTCCTGGTTACAAAAAAGAAGTATGAAATGTCCAGTTTTCAGGTTGGAATATCACAAATTTTAAGCTTGCGGTTCGCGCTCTCATTATATAGTTCGTGAGATATATATTCTATTCATGAGTCACTAAATGCAGTCCTTAAAAGATTACTTTCTGCCCTTATAAAAATCGCCAATGGTATTTGAATGGTGCCGAATGGTAGTTGAATGGTGGTCTGAATGGTAAATGGTACGCGAATGGTATTTAAGTGGTGTTTCAATGGTAAGTTCTTAATGGTAATTGGTAGTTTATTCAATGGTAAATGGTATACCATATACCCAATGGTGTCTCAGTGGTATGTGTCTAATGGTATGATTAGTATGATGAATGGTATACCATACACCCAACGGTGTCTCAGTGGTATTCAATGGTGTCTCAGTGGTATGTGCTTGTAATGGTATGATTGGTATGATGAATAGTATACCATACACCCAATGGTGTCTCAGTGGTATACAATGGTGTCTCAGTGGTATTCAATGGTGTATCAGTAGTATGTGCCTGTAATGGTATGATTGGTATACCATACACCCAATGGTGTCTCAGTGGTATTCAATAGTGTCTCAGTAGTATGTGCCTCTAATGGTTTGACTGGTATACCATACACCCAATGGTGTCTCAGTGGTGTACAATGGTGTCTCAGTGGTATTCAATGGTGTCTCAGTAGTATGTGCCTCTATAATGGTATGATGAATGGTATACCATACACCCAATGGTGTCTCAGTGGTATACAATGGTGTCTCGGTGGTATACAATGGTGTCTCAGTGGTGGTCAATGGTGTCTCAGTAGTATGTGCCTCTAATGGTTTGACTGGTATACCATACACCCAATGGTGTCTCAGTGGTGTACAATGGTGTCTCAGTGGTATTCAATGGTGTCTCAGTAGTATGTGCCTCTATAATGGTATGATGAATGGTATACCATACACCCAATGGTGTCTCAGTGGTATTCAATAGTGTCTCAGTACTATGTGCCTCTAATGGTTTGACTGGTATACCATACACCCAATGGTGTCTCAGTGGTGTACAATGGTGTCTCAGTGGTATTCAATGGTGTCTCAGTAGTATGTGCCTCTATAATGGTATGATGAATGGTATACCATACACCAAATGGTGTCTCAGTGGTATACAATTGTGTCTCAGTGGTATACAATGGTGTCTCAGTGGTGGTCAATGGTGTCTCAGTAGTATGTGCCGCTATAATGGTATGATGAATGGTATACCATACACTCAATGGTGTCTCAGTGGTATACAATGGTGTCTCAGTGGTATTCAATGGTGTCTCAGTAGTATGTGCCTCTATAATGGTATGATGAATGGTATACCATACACCCAATGGTGTCTCAGTGGTATACAATGTTGTCTCAGTGATATTCAATAGTGTCTCAGTAGTATGTGCCGCTATAGTGGTATGACTGGTATGGTGAATGGTATACCATATGCCCAATATTGTGTCTTAGTAGTATGTGCCTAGTGGTATAATCATTGGATAGTTGTTGGATAATTGTAATGCCATAGTGGCTTAGTGGTGTGTGCCTAATGAATGTCATTTGTGTTAATGGAGAATGGTATGCCCAATTGCATTACCCACTAACATAATTTCGAAGATTTAAAGAAAATATATCAAAGATTTAAAAGTATTTAGAGTTAATAAAATTTTTGAGTCGTGACTTTTATCCGAGCAGCTTCCCCTAATCAAGTGTAATCGCTCATGATGGTAAACATGGTCTCTTCCATTCTTTTAAATTGTCTTTGTCCTTATTAAGTAAAAGGTCTATATGTGTTTAAATAAATTGATCCAGTGGTTACAATACAATACTATAAATTTGTATATTTTACGATTGTACATATTACCTTCTAAATTTAAATCTGATGCAATGGGTGCAAAATTAAAATCAATCGGTCAATGAAATCTTATTTGATAAAAAGGGTTTTAATTGTACCTTAATACCAACGGACAAATTATTTCACAGCCGCTCCCGAAAGTTCCCTGTAATCATTTACCATTAAAATCTTGAAATTCAAACATGCACGTTTTATAGGGAGCATGAAGAAGATGCGTATCGTGCTAAATAGAAAATTGTACATTGATCACCATCCTCTCTTTTTCCCTTTGTTTCCTTTCGCTTTTTGTTTCTTGGTAGTCAAAATTAATGAACGGCATGAATGTAGCTCCTCTATCGTACGGTATACTGTTCGTTTTTATTTTAAACTACGTTCTTCATATTTTTATTTTCAAAGTTTTATTCTATTTAATTTATAATCATTTTGCTTATTTATGGCCGCTTTTTATTAAGAGAACTATATCTGGAGTGTTCCAAACTTAGATATTTGCAATTAATCCCAAGATACAAATTTATAGGTTATATACATTAATTTTATCTAAAACATATCAATTTGGATTTTTTTGATGGAAGAAACAATAAATCAGTTGCAAGTTTGCAATGAAAAGTATGACTTTCAATTGATTTTGGAGTGTGAAATTGATTTTCGTTCGATTGAAAGTTTCTTGCAATGCCCGCGGCCCATATTTTGCTCAAAATGAATTCACTGTTGGTTGTCTTGGTCCCCCAACCTATATCAAATTCCCATCCGCAAACCCTGATATGGTCAGTCTGCAACGTCCAAAGCCCCCTCCGAACCCATTTGTACCTTATAGCTGCTTCCAATCATGAATTATTCCTCTCTTTTTTTTTACAAATGATATTTTCAAAATTCTAATTCTATTTTTAGGCCCTAATTATTCTTTCTCACGGACGGCGTTCATAAAGAGGAGAGCTATTCTATAGGACGGTCATTAGTTGATTGAAATGATTTATCCATATTGTCTTGCTCCCCCACCCCTATCAAAATTCCCTGCCGCCATACAGGGTATAGTACAATGTAACAGAAAAGAAATATACTGAATGAAATCTCTATTTCAATCAAAACAAAAGCAAATTGAAAGGGGAGAGGAATGAGTAAAAAATATACATATAAAGGGAAAAAACAAGAAAAGAAAAAGGCAGAGGAGAAAAGAAAAAAAGACAACGAAAATAAAAAAAGAAAAGAAGAGAAAAGGAAAGGAAAAAATGAAGGGATCGAAAACTTTTTTTCATAGATTCCAAGATCCAAGGGAAACAGTGGCAAAAATTGATCTCACGCCATCATGGTTTCCAACCATGAACCAATCGAGAGGAAAAAGAAGACACCCCTGATTTGGGTTTGATTCACCCCCCCCCCACCCATATCGGGATGTGTATTTATCTTGGCGAAGAAGTCCCCTCCCCCAGATTTGGTCATAATTTATCCCCCCCCCCATATGTGTTGGCGAGCAGGGCCGCTTGGCTGCTTGCCAGGTAGCTCTATTATAAATACGTATTGTTCTCGCACGCACGCGCGAACGTCTAACCGCCAAGTGCAATATTTGAAAAAGAAAACTCGATCTACCGGTAGGCCTACTACCGTTTTGCTGTTGATAAGTCCGTCGATAATTCATCAAAAACTAAAGGAACACGGGTCAGATTCGGACAGCTACTTCAAAGTCATTTGTAGAAGGCTAAACAGTAAGTTCTATAACAATTTTCTTTGATTTATTTCTCAAATTGTCTCAAAATGTTAGATGTCGTTGTACTGCCACGACATGCACGACCACTGCACTGCCACCGTCGCTGCCCCGTTGGCGCTGGCCGCTGCTCTACGGGCCGGGACGCGGCTTTGACGATATGGAGTGCTTATGGTTTTTATGCTTTGTATTGGCAGAGTTTAGCTCGGCGAGCAGTGAATAGTAATTCGCTCATATTTCCTGATGTTTATTGTCAATGTTTTACAAAAACCATCTCTGAATAGGCCTACATTGAATTCATGAATGAATGATTTGTTAATGCTAATGTCAAGACTGTCAAAGTTTTAATTGTGAAATAGACCGTTACTGCACACGTTAATTCACTGAAATTGAAAACTTGCCGACAAATATTGCTTTGAAATTAGGCCTATAATTTGTTGTTGATAGATGTTGGTATTGAAATGAGATAAAATGGAGGTGAAACATGGGTCCTAAAGTTTAAAAAATGATAAAGGCTACGCAGGTCTATAACTTAGCTACACTGTACACCACAACGGCAAATTGTCCATAGACTGTGTACAACGGATAGATCGTCTCCGCACAGCGATTCGAAGACCGCTGATTGGTCAATCGCGCAGATCACGTGGTCCGAAAAATAATTCCTTCGGACTGCGTGCGGAAGTATCGATAGCGATAACGATATCCGGTCATGATGTGTACGCGGTAAATGGTCTTGGTTCGTAATCGGATCGCTCCGGTATCGATCAAAAATTATCGAAACTCTGCAATTTCATGCATATTCACGCGACGCTCCGAAACCAGGAAGCCAATTGACTTTGTGAACGTTGCGATAGACTCTACAAATTCCAATGAACACGATGACATATAGACGCTAATTTGTAAGATTTTGACGGAAAAGCAAAAAGTAATCGAAAATCTCTTACCTGTGCGGCATCGGTGAGAAAATAGATCCTCCGAGAATACCTTTCATAATTCATATAAAATATGCGAAAGTGAAATTCTAGGTCGATTTTGGTACGAGGTGATAGGGAATTGCACACTTGTTTTGGTGGAATTCTGTGTGGGGAAATAAAAGGCTTGCACTGCGCATGCTTACTATATTTTCATTCATAAATTGGTTCTCGGCAGTGGCTGGATGACGTCATGTAATAAGTAAAAATGTACACGACCGCTACGTTCACGCTCCGCTATCCGTTGTACACAATTTGTCGCTGTGTAATTGCACATACTATTTCAATGGTAAAATGTGCACTTTGTGTGTGGAACTGTGACTGGACGGAGTGACAAACGATTCCTATTCAATTTTTCTACAGAGGCTGCAATAATTATGCAGAGAAAACTGGCGCTAATGCAGTTTTGCACCGGCCGATTACCAGCATACCTCATCACCAAAACTTGTTCCCAAATGTCATGACAGGTCTCTCAGTCACATTTCTATGTTAATATACCCACCGCTTTTCAAAATATTGGGAACGGCTGTATTTAGTCTTGATCTCGACGTCGTTGATCTAATCCGTAGACATCACTTCGCGGATCGCTGGGATTCGCCTTAATATATATATGGACTGAAGTTAGCAACCAAATCATGCTAACATGTGGCGAACAAACTGCCAGCATGCCGCATGCGAATCTTTTGATCGCATGACTTTGGTCCATATCAACATGACGGCGAATCCAAGCGATCCGCAATATTTTGAAAAGTGGTGGGCATATTGAATATTGATCTCAAAATGTGTGTAGACAACTCTGGTGGGGAGTTTTGCTCGAAGTTGCATGCACAACAAACAATTGTCCATAGACTGTGTACAACGGATAGATCGTCTCCGCACAGCGATTCGAAGACCGCTGATCGGTCAATCGCGCAGATCACGTCATGAATTCCTTTGGACTGCGTGCGGAAATAGCGATAACGATATCCGGTCATGTTGTGTACGCGGTAAATGGTCTTGGTTCGTGATCGGATCACTCCGGTATCGATAAAAAATTATCGAAACTCTGCAATTTCATGCATATTCATGCGACGCTCTGAAACCCGGAAGCCAATTGACTTTTTGCACGTTGCGATAGACTCTACAAATTCCAAGGAACACAATGACATATAGACGCTAATTCGTACAATTTTGATGGAAAAGCAAGAAGTATTCGAAATTCGCTTACCTGTGCGGTATCGGTGAGAAAATAGATCCTCCGAGAATACCTTTCATAATTCATATAAAATATGCGAAATTGAAATTCTAGGTCGATTTTGGTACGAGGTGATAGGGAATTGCACACTTGTTTTGGTGGAATTCTGTGTGGGGAAACAAAAGGCTTGCACTGCGCATGCTTACTATATTTCATTCATAAATTGGTTCTCGGCAGTGGCTGGATGACGTCATGTAATAAGCAAAAATGTACACGACCACTACGTTCACGCTCCGCTATCCGTTGTACAAAATTGTTCACTGTGAGTTGGCTGGTGTGAAACTGCATTAGTGCGGGAGGGTATTCTTAGATCCTTTCATGGGGCTAGGCATATCAATTTTTTAAAGTAAATTTTATCCTTTTTTAAAGTTAAGTTTGTCCTGTGATCACATTTTATCTGTTTTTATTTATTTACTGATCAAAACTTGCCTAAAAACGTCTGGAGTCCATCCACTGGCATATGATTGTCCATGAACAGATCCATGATTTCTCAAAGGGGGTAGTGGGGCACATTTTCCCAAGGAAACTTTAAATAACAAGCAAACCAAAAAAGAGATCCTCTTGTATGAGACAATATTTTTAATACAAATATTTGCTGTAACTTTCGAAGGGGGGGAACACTTGTGTAAGAAAGCCACATTTTTATCAAACACATCGACTATTGCTCTCAAGGTGGGGGCACAGGTCAAATGTGCCCTCTTGGATCTGCTTCTGCGGTTGTCAATACCAGAAAAATGGAATTTATGTCATCGATTACCCTCTTGAAAATTGCTGCTATAGACATTTGATTTCAGATGACCTAGCTTTTACTAGTATAAAGCATGCACAGTTATAATACAGCCTTGTCTGAACTACGCTGAATACTATCACATTTCCTTATTTTTATCCTGAATTCTGGGCTGGTAATCAGAGATCCATGAAAAATATCTTTAACATTAAAGTTCTAAGATCATTCTTTTTCTATTACTATATTAGTATTCTATTTTTGCTTGTATCTGCACATACATGCAGATTTTACAACACTCAAATTGATTTTATTTCATTTTCAAAGTTTGGACGACGGATACACTGGATGATAAGGTAGATGGTCCAGCCTTATCTGGGAATGACACGACGGGTGTTGAACACATAAAACGTGCCATGTACAAGAAACAATTGGAGTTTATGAAAGGTAGGTGTGTAAGAATTTTCTTCAGTAGAAAAAATTGCAAAGCTTCATGAGATAAAACAGATTGTATTCCTGCAGTGGCATAGCTGGAAAAAAAAACCTTGTCAGGAATGGTAAAAAATCCTGAGAAAGGACAAATGTCATCCCTATTTAGAGGAGCACAAGTCTTTTCTGACACCCCCCCCCAGAAAAATATCAGTATGTTGGCTGAGGGGGGAAGGGTGGACAATTTGTCCCCAGGTATTCATTTGTTGTGGTATTTTTCATCATTGGGGCAACCTCCCATTAGATAGGTTATTGTCTCCCCATCTATGGCTAAACATAAATTTATTTATCATATTTTACCAAATGTTTTGTTGATATTTGTTAATTGGTATCATTCAATTGAATGAGTATACAGCAAATTTCTCGATATATAAAAAATATATGAACTTCTAAAGAAAGCTTACACACACGACAAGCATTCATATTTTGAACCCTTAGCTAATATACTGTCCTTTGCATTGTTATCATCCAATATTTCTTATTACAGCTTCAAGGAATTAATCCTGCCGGGTACCCATTCACTTCATCTGGGTCTAGTGATGCACAGTGTGGATGAATTTCGGGCTGAAGGAAAACACACCATGGCTAGGACTCAAATTCACGACCCTCTGTTTGGAAGGTGAGAGTCAGAACCACTAACCAGCTGATGTCATATCCCCACTTGTATTTTATTACAAGAAGTCGCGCTAATTTACATTTTGTCCGAGAACTATAAAAAATGGAGTGAAAATTTATTTCAAAGACATGTCCACCCTAACAAAAAAGTTGATTTGATTAAAAAGAGAAAAATCAAACATAAAAATCGGATGAAAAATAAGAAAGGCATGACATTTTAAAGTTTCGCTCAATTTCACTTAATAGTTACATGCACATCCAGGTCGGTATGCAAATGAGGGAACTGATGACATCACTCATTCACTTTTCTTTGTTTTTTAAATATGAAATATTATAATTTTCTCCTCATTGTCCTATGAAATAAAATTTTATTTTGATTTTTTATTGTCAAATCTGTAAAAATTGAAATATTGTACAATTCAAACAATGAAAACCAAAACAAAAAGTGAGGGACATCATCGATTCTCTCATATGCATGTGGGTAAATTGTGTATATAACTATTTTGTGAAAAATAGGCGAAATTTCAAAATGTCATGACTTTCTTATTTTGCATCCGATTTAGATGAAATATTTTGCATGATTCTTGCCTGATTTTCTCTTTTGATTCAAAACAACCTTTTCTGTGGTGGACTTTACCTTTAATGTGAAGATATGCATTGCTGGAAATAATGATATGATACTTGGGACATATCATACACACATGTATGAAAATATGAAATAATTATTTCATTTTATAGAATAAGCCTAACAAATATTCCTGACGATCATGTGTACATTGGGTTAATTTTTTACCAAAATGTTGTTCAAATTCAATAACTTTGTTATTATCAGATTTTAATGAAATTTTCAGCATGATCCTTTTCTGATTCATTCTCTCCCTACCAAAATCTCCCCTTTTCTCATGCTTTCTTTCTATGGTCCCCTTCATTCTCCTTATAACTATGTTATATGTAAAATGTAACCGGTCGTCCAACCAATTTGATTGAAGGGCTAGAGGTACTCGAGACTGAAAGCTATGTGATATAATTCAAAGTGTACATCAGACAACAAAAAACACTGAAAATTTCATAAATTTTTTTTGAGGATTAACAAAGTTTTGACGAATTAAAGTTGTTATTTTTTGGTAAAACTGTTCTCTGCAAGTCCTCATGAATATACAAGATCACAATTTATATATTTTTTGTATTATATGAATTTAAATTTTGTCCAAGCTCGGTTGTAAAAAATTACGATTGACTACTGATTTACTGTGTAAGACAATAATCATATTATTTCTCACACATAGTTGAGTTATTCATCTGATTTAACACAACAAAAATAGAAAGAAATAAGTGGGTATCTTGTATATATTATTTTCTATATTTTTTGCAAAAAAGGTCTCTATTTTTCTTCTGTTTTTTAGTGTTCCAAATTGAATAATTTTCTTTCCCTATTTTCATTATATTTTTTTTCTATGTGTGATATATTATTTATTTCTTAATGTATCATTATTGTATTTATGATAAACTTTTGGCGTGTTTGTACATTAAATCATTAAAAACAGTTTATCTTTTCCGGACTCGAATAACCTTATCGTTCTTAAACCAACCTCTTTCTACAGACTGAATAATCTGATTAACTTGCATTTCGCGTCGCAAATACGGCGGAAATCGGAAAATTCAACCTATAACCTCACATTGCATTTTGGTATGTCAAAAATTGCATCTCGTTAGGAAAATTTTCAAAATTCATGGTAGATCTCACTCATTGTAACAGGTACACATGTTTCGCGATCAGCTGGCGAGATAAAAACCGGCCAGAATATGTGTATACTGTGAGATCGCACTTCTTGGTTCACGCACTTAAGCCAGACACGTATGCTATTTTGCCCCATGTTTTTACAAAAAATTTAAACGGATTAACATGGCAATAACCACCTCTCAAAGAGATGGTTATGAGAAACCGTATTTTGTGCGATGCAATTTATCAATAAACCGCATCGCGTCTGTTTCTACAGTTATCTGGGATTCTGGATACTTAGGCGGGTAATACCTTTTAACAATTCTATGTAGAAACATGCCATTGATATATCTTTTTAGGTGAAAAGAAAAAAGAGACCAATTTGGGGGTACTATTTTCCCCCCTTTTGGGGATATTTCATTTCTTCTAGGTGTGGTACACTTTATTCATTTGGCCATGTGAAGGCTATCACACATTTTGAGTTTAATCTTCGAAATTTGGTGTTCATTAGTTTGTTGTCCAAACTCTGTCTTACATGTAAATTTGTTTATAGGAAGATTAACATAATATTTATGTGGAGTGCAATCATTGATCTCTTGTGGAGTCGCACAGTCACATGTATTCATAATATGGTGCTTTTATGCCATACCTGTCAATACTCTTTTGTACTTGAACTTATTAGTAAAAAATGTGTATTAATGTCGTTGAAAGCAATTACACATAACAGATTTAACATCAAGTTTATTGTATTACAAGTATCAGGTTTGTATGCAGAACAGTGGTTTTGCCAAGTACTCAATCCATGTAAAAAGCAATATGAGAGAACAGGTTTATTCTTGGAAATGTTAGTCTTCATTTGTTGTGTTTTTCAATCAAACTCTGTCTTGATGCATGTTTATTTTTAGATAATAAGATTGACAGAGTATAGATATCAACGAGTAGCTAAGTCATATATATTAATAACTTATGTGCTTTATTATAAAGTCTATACTTGTGAATACTCTGTGCCATTTATGCTGTACTTAAACTTCTTATAGTAAAAACATTTTATTGACGTTCTTGAAATAAGTAACTGTTTTCATTTTTTTTCTTGTGTATACTTATTCCATTATTAAGCCTACCATTAACCCCAGAGATATGCTGTTCACCATTGGTCTACCATTCACTGTACTTTATTGGCCTACTATACATTGCACATCGTTGTTCTACTGTCTACCATTCAGTGTAAACCATTGGTCTACCATTGAATTTACACTTGTGGTCTATAGTGTATGACCAATGATGTTATTTGAATGGTTGACTAATAGTATAGTGTGTATGACAGTGTTGTATGGTAAATGGTAGGTCAATGGTGTACAGTGTATGGTAAGCCAATGGTGTATGGTAAGCCTATGGTGTACGGTGAATAGTAGTTCAATGGTGTATGGTAGGCCAATGGTGCACTGTAAATGGTAGGTCAATGGTATACGGTGTATGGTAGAATGGTGTAAAGTGAATGGTCAATCAATGGTGAACGGTGTGTGGTGTACGACGAATGGTAGTTGAATGGTGTATGGTGAGCAGTGAATGGTACACGAATGGTGTACGGCGAATGGTGTACGGCGAATGGTGTACAGTGAATGGTACGCGAATGGTGTACGACGAATGGTAGTTGAATGGTGTATGGTGAGCGGTGAATGGTACACGAATGGTGTACGGCGAATGGTGTACGGTGAATGGTACGCGAATGGTGTAAAGTGAATGGTACGCGAATGGTATACGATGAATGGTACGCGGATGGTGAATGGTACACGAATGGTATATGGTGAATGGTACACGAATGGTGTATGTTGAATGGTAGGCGAATGGTGTAAGGTAATTGGTAGGCCAATGGTGTCCAGTGAATGGTGGCTGAATGGTAAATGGTAGGCCAGTGAATGGTGGCTGAATGGTGAATGGTGGTCAATGGTAAACCTGTCTATAGTGGCCATATGGTAGATCAATGGTGAATGGTGTTTGATCAATGGTATATGAATGGTAAATGGTGCTCATGAATATGGTAATAGTAACGTCCGAATTATTTAAATTAGTTTGAATGGTATACCATTGAGGCTTGAATGGTATACCATTGGTGTATGGTGGGTGCTGTGCGAATGGTATTCCAATGGTATATCAATGGTGTATGATAAATGGTAGTCAATGGTATACCATTCAATTTTTTTTTTCTGAAGCCTGTTGCATAAAACTTTTTACCTGAGAAAACTCTGGTAAAAACTGAAAACTAAGGTTAGTCTGATTTCCGCCAATTACTTTAGCACAGGGCAAAAACTCCTGTAAAAACAACCTGAGTTTTCTCAGGTAAAAAGTTTCATGCAACGGGCCCCAGGTCAGCAGTATATAAACAAATTACAACTCGCCCTCGCATTAATTCTTTAGAAAGATACACATCTTTCTCATGATTACAAAAAATGCTCCGAATGCTCACTTCACGTCTTGTTACATGAAATGTCTACTAGTTTCAGCTTGCGATTCGCGCTTTCAACATCTCACATGGATCATTGCATTGACGCCCAATGGCGACAATGCCTTGTTCTTGTTCCATATTCCTATTCCGTAATCTTCTTCTTCTTCTTCTTTGCATTGACGCCCAATGGCGACAATGCATTGTTCTTGTTCCATATTCCTATTCCGTAATCTTCTTCTTCTTCTTCTTCTTCTTCTTCTTCTTCCACCAAAATCCCATTTGTTTAACACATGGTTTTGTTAGCTCTACCCTGACTCCGTCCTTCATCCAAATTCAACCAAATTTGGTAGACATGTTGTCCAGCATCCCTAGTTGTGCCTCTCGTCTTCCATTTTCCAAAATCACTCATGCATGACCATCCAGGCGCCATTTTGTCAATTTCAAGTCCATTTGCATACCATTCTTCATTCTTTCATATCTCAGTTATCCTGCATGCTAAAGACTTCTAACAAATTGCTATAGATAGTCCAAGAGTTGCTCCGTCATCTGCCACGCATAACCTGACCTTCAAAATGCCATCTTCATGCCTTAAATTCAAATCCGAAATAGCCTTCCTTCAAAAACTTCATATTTATTAAAATGTAAATTCAAAAAATCGTAAAATGGCCATAATTTTCTTGTTTTTATTCATTTCGAGCTCATATATTCAGGAGTTGATTACAGTACCATATCATACATACTACTCAGTTTTCACGCATCACTGATTTTTCGTCATTGAAATAGCGCCCTCTAAAGTTTCAAAAACACTTACCTTTGAATGCTCCTCATTGCGTCATGCATGGCCAAACCCGTACCCTTTCTTGGATTTAGGGTCTTCAAGATATGCCCTTTCATGACATTTAAAAAAATATTTACCTTACAACTGACGAAATATCTGAAAAATGCTCCCGAAAATCAGCAAAATACCCAAAAAGGCACTTTAATGCCAGCACAACTTCAACTTGCTCTTATTTCCTTATTATTGAAGCTTATTCTTTCTAACTTGGCAGATCTGAGTATTGATATATACTTCAACAGTTCGTTAATGTTTTGTAACAGAAACTAACAAATTGCTGACGTCAGCTTAAAATTATTGTGCAAAACCTTCATTTTTAATGTCTTTCTTTATATGGCATTTACTTCCGGTCTATTGCCTGCGCACAAATAAAAGTGGTATCAATGTCACCGCATTGGAATACTCTTTCCAGTGATACCAAATACGACATAGGTTACAACAGAAAATTTCAAGATAAGTCAATCTGAACACATGGTATACTGCTCACTATGTACACATTATCAACAACAGAATTGTACACAGTGTCTATTGCATCGGTTTCGCACAAAAACGAACTACTATGGCACGCCATTTGTCCAGTAAGGCGATAAACTCAGTTTATGCATGCACATCATTCTGGTATGTACTTAACACTGGGTTACGTTGATGAATTGTCAGCGAATTTGTATGCTTATTTCTATTACTCTCTCTGCGTCTTTCTCTCTCTCTCTCTTTCTTCAGTGGCCACATGGTCTAAAAATGGACGAAATTTGTTTGACTCGAGAATGTAATTTCCTATGAAAAGCAAAATCTGCCAAAATCCAATTTAACATGTAATTTTTGTTAGTCCTCTCCTGCCTCCGTTTCTCATCCAAATTCATTCTGATTTGGTAGACATACTGTTCATAATTAGGGACCATAACCTTTAGAAATAGCGCCTTCTATTGCAAAGTCTTGAAATAGTTAAATTGCCATAACTTCCTTGTTTGAATTTATTTTGGTCTCATGTTTTCAGGGTTTGCCAATTGTATCGTTTCACGTACATGTACTCCAACTGTGTATTACGCATCAGTGACCATTCTTTTAAAAAATAGCGCCCTCTAATATTTTGAGAATGTATATCATCTAGAGTTTTCTCTTGATCTCCTCCTGTTTCTTGCCCTCTATTAAATCAGAGGCGTCAATGCATGCACATCGTTCTGAAACGATTGCAGTTCTAGTCTTCTTCTTCTTCCACCAAAATCCCATTTGTTTAACACATGGTTTTGTTAGCTCTACCCTGACTCCGTCCCTCATCCAAATTCATCCAAATTTGGTAGACATGTTGTCCAGCATCCCTAGTTGTGCCTCTCGTCTTCCATTTTCCAAAATCACTCATGCATGACCATCCAGGCGCCATTTTGTCAATTTCAAGTCCATTTGCATACCATTCTTCATTCTTTCATATCTCAGTCATCCTGCATGCTACAGACTTCTAACAAATTGCTATAGATAGTCCAAGAGTTGCTCCATCATCTGCGACGTATAACTTGACCTTCAAAATGCCATCTTCATGCCTTAAATTCAAATCCGAAATAGCCTTCCTTCAAAAACTTCATATTTATTGAAATGTAATGTCTAAAAATCGTAAAATGGCCGTAACTTTTGTGTTTTTATTCATTTTGCGCTCATTCTTTTAGAAATTGATCACGGTATCATAACATACATGCTACTAAGTTTTCACGCATCATTGATCTTCCGTCATTGAAATAGCGCCCTCTAAAGTTTCAAAAACGCTTATCTTTGAATGCCCCTCATTGCGTCATGCATGGCCAAACCCGTACCCTTTCTTGGATTTAGGGTCTTCAAGATATGCCCTTTCATGCCATTTAAAAAAATATATACCTTACAACTGACGAAATATCTCAAAAATGCTCCCGAAAATCAGCAAAATACCCCAAAATGCACTTTACTGCCAGCACAACTTCAACTTGCTCTTATTTCCTCATTATTGAAGCTTATTCTTTTTAACTTGGCAGATATGAGTATTGATATATACTTAAACAGTTCGTTAATGTTTTGTAACAGAAACTGACAAAAATCTGACGTCAGCTTCAAATTATTGTGCAAAACCTTCATTTTTAATGTCTTTCTTTATATGGCATTTACTTCCGGTCTATTGCCTGCTCAAAAATAAAAGTGGTATCAATGTCACCGCATTGGAATACTCTTTCCAGTGATACCAAATACGACATAGGTCACAACAGAAAATTTCAAGATAAGTCAATCTGAACACATGGTATACTGCTCACTATGTACACATTATCAACAACAGAATTGTACACAGTGTCTATTGCATCGGTTTCGCGCAAAAACGAACTACTATGGCACGCCATTTGTCCAGTAAGGCGATAAACTCAGTTTATGCATGCACATCATTCTGGTATGTACTTAACACTGGGTTACGTTGATGAATTGTCAGCGAATTTGTATGCTTATTTCTATTACTCTCTCTGCGTCTTTCTCTCTCTCTCTCTTTCTTCAGTGGCCACATGGTCTAAAAATGGACGAAATTTGTTTGACTCGAGAATGTAATTTCCTATGAAAAGCAAAATCTGCCAAAATCCAATTTAACATGTAATTTTTGTTAGTCCTCTCCTGCCTCCGTTTCTCATCCAAATTCATTCTGATTTGGTAGACATACTGTTCATAATTAGGGACCATAACCTTTAGAAATAGCGCCTTCTATTGCAAAGTCTTGAAATAGTTAAATTGCCATAACTTCCTTGTTTGAATTTATTTTGGTCTCATGTTTTCAGGGTTTGCCAATTGTATCGTTTCACGTACATGTACTCCAACTGTGTATTACGCATCAGTGACCATTCTTTTAAAAAATAGCGCCCTCTAATATTTTGAGAATGTATATCATCTAGAGTTTTCTCTTGATCAGTCATCCTGCATTTTCCAAAATCACTCATGCATGACCATCCAGGCGCCATTTTGTCAATTTCAAGTCCATTTGCATACCATTCTTCATTCTTTCATATCTCAGTTATCCTGCATGCTACAGACTTCTAACAAATTGCTATAGATAGTCCAAGAGTTGCTCCATCATCTGCGACGTATAACTTGACCTTCAAAATGCCATCTTCATGCCTTAAATTCAAATCCGAAATAGCCTTCCTTCAAAAACTTCATATTTATTGAAATGTAATGTCTAAAAATCGTAAAATGGCCGTAACTTTTGTGTTTTTATTCATTTTGCGCTCATTCTTTTAGAAATTGATCACGGTATCATAACATACATGCTACTAAGTTTTCACGCATCATTGATCTTCCGTCATTGAAATAGCGCCCTCTAAAGTTTCAAAAACGCTTATCTTTGAATGCCCCTCATTGCGTCATGCATGGCCAAACCCGTACCCTTTCTTGGATTTAGGGTCTTCAAGATATGCCCTTTCATGCCATTTAAAAAAAATATATACCTTACAACTGACGAAATATCTCAAAAATGCTCCCGAAAATCAGCAAAATACCCCAAAATGCACTTTACTGCCAGCACAACTTCAACTTGCTCTTATTTCCTCATTATTGAAGCTTATTCTTTTTAACTTGGCAGATATGAGTATTGATATATACTTAAACAGTTCGTTAATGTTTTGTAACAGAAACTGACAAAAATCTGACGTCAGCTTCAAATTATTGTGCAAAACCTTCATTTTTAATGTCTTTCTTTATATGGCATTTACTTCCGGTCTATTGCCTGCTCAAAAATAAAAGTGGTATCAATGTCACCGCATTGGAATACTCTTTCCAGTGATACCAAATACGACATAGGTCACAACAGAAAATTTCAAGATAAGTCAATCTGAACACATGGTATACTGCTCACTATGTACACATTATCAACAACAGAATTGTACACAGTGTCTATTGCATCGGTTTCGCGCAAAAACGAACTACTATGGCACGCCATTTGTCCAGTAAGGCGATAAACTCAGTTTATGCATGCACATCATTCTGGTATGTACTTAACACTGGGTTACGTTGATGAATTGTCAGCGAATTTGTATGCTTATTTCTATTACTCTCTCTGCGTCTTTCTCTCTCTCTCTCTTTCTTCAGTGGCCACATGGTCTAAAAATGGACGAAATTTGTTTGACTCGAGAATGTAATTTCCTATGAAAAGCAAAATCTGCCAAAATCCAATTTAACATGTAATTTTTGTTAGTCCTCTCCTGCCTCCGTTTCTCATCCAAATTCATTCTGATTTGGTAGACATACTGTTCATAATTAGGGACCATAACCTTTAGAAATAGCGCCTTCTATTGCAAAGTCTTGAAATAGTTAAATTGCCATAACTTCCTTGTTTGAATTTATTTTGGTCTCATGTTTTCAGGGTTTGCCAATTGTATCGTTTCACGTACATGTACTCCAACTGTGTATTACGCATCAGTGACCATTCTTTTAAAAAATAGCGCCCTCTAATATTTTGAGAATGTATATCATCTAGAGTTTTCTCTTGATCTCCTCCTGTTTCTTGCCCTCTATTAAATCAGAGGCGTCAATGCATGCACATCGTTCTGAAACGATTGCAGTTCTAGTTATTAGTATTATTTTTATTTTTATTACCAGCAGAAGCTGTTATTAAAAATGACATCCCCTCCAATACAAATCCTATTATCTAGAGGTTGCTCGCACGCTTCCAACACACTTGATCCCCTGCATCTTTAATTAAGCCATTTGCTTATAGGCATCAATTGCTCAGATAAAATCGAAATTAGCCTATGCTTGATCAGGGCGCCATTCTTAATGAAATACATGCTTTGGCCCCAACACACATTATCGATCGTTATTACTATCATTGCATAATATCGTGTAATCTTGTAATGACAACATCGTTTTTGTTACCAAAATGAATTATTTTCATTTTCGGAAATACGAACCATATTTAATTTTCGGATTAACGAACCTTATTTCGTTTTCGGATTAATGAATCTTATTTCGTTTTCGGATTAACGAACCTTCGGAATTATGAACCTTATTTCGTTTTCGGATTAACGAACCTTCGGAATTACGAACCTTATTTTGTTTTCGGATTAACGAACCTTCGGAATTACGAACCTTATTTCGTTTTCGGATTAACGAACCTTCGGAATTACGAACCTTATTTCGTTTTCGGATTAACGAACCTTCGGAATTACGAACCTTATTTCGTTTTCGGATTGACGAACCTTCGGAATTACGAACCTTCGGAAATACGAACCTTCGGAAATACGAACCTTCGGAATAACCGAACCTTCGGAATTACGAAGCTTCGGAATTACGAATGTATGCGGAAATTTTCACTTCTGTTTTGGTTCAAACAGATCAGGTTTCGGGTGATATCGTCTGAATACATAATAGCCCCACATATGCATTTATGTGTGTTGATACACTTGGTATCTGACTTTCTTTCGTAGCTATTTTAATTGAGCCAAAAAGAAACTGATGAATTATTTATGATAATAGTTTTAGCTTTCTTCCTATCTTTCTTTCCTTCTTAATCTTTCTTTGTTTTTTCCCTCGATTTTTTTTGTTTCTGTTTTTTTTATTCCCATTTTTTCTTTCTATCCTTTTATAAAATATTTTCTCTATTTCCTTTTTCTCTCTCTTTCTTTCTGATATTTTCTTTTAGTTTTTGAGTCCGTCCATCCTATATTCATCTCTTCTCTTCTTCCTTTCTTTCCTTCCTTCTTTTTACCCCTTTCTTCATTCTTTGTTTCTTCACCCTTCCATCCATCATTTATTTACCCTTTCTTTTTTTATTTCTTTTCTCAGCCATTTCTTTATTACATTCATTCCTTCCTTTCTTCTATCTGTCTTGTTCCTCCTTTTTCCCTTTGTTAATTATATCCTTTTACCTTCCTTTCTTTTTTTTGACTGCTTGCTTCCTTTATTCTTTCATTCCTTCCTTTCTTTGTCTCGGCGGTCTTTCTTTTTTTTTCTTCCTTTCATCTATTCTTTTACCTTTTCTTTTTTTTATTATTGCTTGTTTCTTTCCTTTCCTTTCCTTCCTTCCTTTATTTCTTTCCTTCTATCTATCATTTTACCTTTCCTTCATTTCTTCCTTAATTCTTTCCTTCCTTCTTTCAATCCTTCCTTTCTTTCTTTCTATCTTTCTTTTGTCCGTCTTTCCATCTCTCCTTTTACCCTTTCTTTTTTATTGCTTCTTCTTTCTTTCCTTTACTACTTTCTGGATTTGTTCTTTCTTTCTTTCTGTATTGCTTGCTTCATTTCCTTCCTTCATTTCTTTCTTTTCTTTCTTTCTTATATTTGTTCCTTCTTTATTCCTTCCTTTCCTTCTTTAGTTTTTTCTTTTTTTTTCTTCCTTCACATATTTTCTTTGTTTTCTTCCTTCCTTTCTTTTATTCTTTCTTTTCCTTCCTTCCTTCCTTCCTTCCTTCATTCCTTCCTTTCTTTCTTTCTTTCTTTTTTCGTTTCTGTCTTTCTTCGTTTCGGTCTTGTTTTTTTTGTCCTTCATTTTTTTTTTGGGGGGGGGGGGTAACGAAAGGCTAGAAAAATAAACTTGCGCCTTAATGTTTTCTTTATTTTGGGGGACCAGTAGATTTTAGGTTCGGACCAGTAAAAATTTGAAAAACTGGGTATCTACTGGTCCGACATGAATAGGTTGGACCAGTAGAAAAAATGGGTTAGTGTGGAGCCCTGGTCTATGGAATCCGATTTTCGCAGACATTGGCTGACATCGGCACCCCAACCACGGTCAGCTGGGACCAAGGTTGAACCATAGTCAAGCTGGTGGTGACGGGTGCTGATGATCATGACTTATATCATCGATTATAGGGCCTATATCTATCTATCATTTTACCTTTCCTTCATTTCTTCCTTAATTCTTTCTTTCCTTCTTTCAATCCTTCCTTTCTTTCTTTCTATCTTTCTTTTGTCCGTCTTTCCATCTCTCCTTTTACCCTTTCTTTTTTATTGCTTCTTCTTTCTTTCCTTTACTACTTTCTGGATTTGTTCTTTCTTTCTGTATTGCTTGCTTCATTTCCTTCCTTCATTTCTTTCTTTTCTTTCTTTCTTATATTTGTTCCTTCTTTATTCCTTCCTTTCCTTCTTTAGTTTTTTTCTTTTTTTTCTTCCTTCACATATATCCTTTCTTTGTTTTCTGTTTTCTTCCTTCGTTTCTTTTATTCTTTCTTTTCCTTCCTTCCTTCATTCCTTCCTTTCTTTCTTTCTTTTTTCGTTTCTGTCTTTCTTCGTTTCGGTCTTGTTTTTTTTGTCCTTCATTTTTTTTGGGGGGGGTAACGAAAGGCTAGAAAAATAAACTTGCGCCTTAAAGTAGAAATATATTGAAAATCGTAAAACTGGAGAATCATATATCACAATAAAGGAGAAAATAAGGAGAACACGATGGTGTACATCATTTATCATGGAGACGGATGAAACTCAGTTAATTGATAGTTTAAAGTTCTCTCTCTGAATGCTTCAAACACGCAGAATTACGTCCGCGAAATTGGGGATTTTTTTATGACGTCACTGTCTGTACGAGAGGCGTGATTGGCTCTCCCACGTGAAGCTCCACTTGCATGCAAAACCTGTTGCAAGGGTACATTTTCTCCACATTGTCACTGAATACTTCGATCCCGAAATGATCGAAAGAAAACCCAGAATTTTATCTAGATTTGGATTTTCAAATTGATGATTTTGAGATGAAGAGAATGATGAAGTGAAACAACACAGTGACGTAGTTGGAGGTAAATTGGGGGAATTACGCCAATGATGATGATGATGAAAATTCAACTTGCAACACAATCACAAGTAAAGTCATGTACATACCGATTCGCTACCAATTCATGCTGCTGGAAGTACTAGCTACACCGCGCGGGCCAAATTGAATTCATGCTGAACATGAATAACCACATCCAGACAGTCTATCATAAGAAGGAAAATGATGTAACTGTACTTACAAACAAGTGAATAATCCGAACCTGAAGGCAAATCAACTCAACGAATAGTAGCAGACGATATGGCATATACACTGACGATAAACTTCATGTGGCTGGATAGATTGTCACTCGTTCTGTTAGATGTAACTTTTATCTCATTAATTTGACAAAATTACGAAACTCGGGGAATTATTATTCTATATAAAAATATAGTAACATCTCTTATCATTTTTTTAATTATGATAAAACCTGTTTTGAAGGAAAACGTTGAGGTAAATTAAAATTAGATGTAAAAGATCATCCCATCATGCGTAGCATTATGTGATCGTAAACAAACCTACAGGTCTCACGGGCCTAATTACTAGTGGTAGGCCATAGATATTCATTCGAGCCAACCCATTGCTATTTTTTTTATTTTGATATGGCTGATTGACAAAGTGTATGCATATGATTGTCCATCTAACACTGATTCTATTTTTGGTAATTACTGAACTTCCTTTTCCCTAATTGGGAAGAAATATCACCAATTTTGGACTATATTATGACTGGCGGAAGGATTAGGGCTATTTTGCTGTTTGACTTGATGAATCTGCTCCCCCCGACGGTGTCTTCAAACACGCCAATTTATTTTTAAAATGAGCCGGTCGAGGGACCCTTTTCTGGTCAGATATGGATTGCCAGATATAAATCCTATCCACTGGTAGTAAACATTCGACCCCCGAATTTCATCCTTATTTTTTATGAATTTTTTAAAGTGCCAATTTAACACATGAGTCTATGGGGAATGAATTAGGCCTGTGAGACCATCACAACAACACATGCCGTATTGTTTGCTCGCCTTGGCTGAGACTGAGAGAATAGATCTATGCACGTGTTGCACAGCTCTCAATCAGCAAGGAAGGAATACGTGCATGTTTGCGATGGTTTGTTTGCAATGACATACAAGCTACGCATGTTGGGGGGGGGATTTAAAAGTAATTTTAGTTTATCTCAACGTTTTCCTTCAAAAGAGGTTTTATCGTAATACAATTAAAAAATAATAAGAGATGTTACTATATTTTTATATATATAAATAATTCCCCGAGTTTCGTAATTTTGTCAAATTAATGAGTTACAAATTACATCTAACAGAACGAGTGACAATCTATCCCAGCCACATGAAGTTTATCGTCGGTGCATATCGTCTGCTGCTATTCGTTGAGTTGATTTGCTTTCAGGTTAATTCGGATTATTCACTTGTTTGTAAGTACAGTTATATCATTATTTTTCTTCTTATGATAGACTCTCTCTTGATGTGGTTATTCATTTTCATGGATTTAATTTGGCCCGCGCGGTGTACGTATAGCTACCACTTGTAGCAGCAGCTGCATGAGTTGGTAGCGAATCGGCATGTACATGACTTATACTTGTGATCGTCAGGCAAGTTGAATTTTCATCATAATCATCGGCATTGTTCCCCCATTATTTACCTCCAACTACCTCACTGTGTTGTTCACTTCATCATCATTCTCTTCATCTTTAAAATCATCAATTTGAAAATCCAAATCTAGATAAAATTCTGGGTTTTCTTTCATTTCGTGATAGAAGTATTCAGTGACAGTGTGGAGAAAACGTACCCACGCAACAGGTTTTGCATGCAAGTGGAGCTTCACGTGGGAGAGCCAATCACGCCTCTCGTACAGACAGTGACGTCATCAAATTCCAGTCAATTCAGAGACCGATGCGAGGCATATTTCGGAGGGGCATTTTAGCTTTTTTTAATCGGCGATTTTCACCTTTTTGTATTATTTTCGGTATTTTTGAATGACCCACTGATGATCCCCACATCATTACCTTTCCATTGATATATAATAAGACCACATTCACAATCAATATATTTCTCCTTTAATGTTTTCTTTATTTTTGGGGACCAGTAGATTTTAGGTTCGGACCAGTAAAAATTTGAAAAACTGGGTATCTACTGGTCCGACATGAATAGGTTGGACCAGTAGAAAAAATGGGTTAGTGTGGAGCTGGTCTATGGAATCCGATTTTCGCAGACATTGGCTGACATCGGCACCCCAACCACGGTCAGCTGGGACCAAGGTTGAACCATAGTCAAGCTGGTGGTGACGGGTGCTGATGATCATGACTTATATCATCGATTATAGGGTGCCGTGGCCGAGTGGTCTAAGGCGCCTGGCTATACATGGAAAGTCCGGGGTTCGATCCCCGGCTACGACACCTGTGCTCTTTTATCCTGCATTCAAATAAATGGAAATGCTTCACGCATTATTTGTAACTAGGTGTGTACTTAAAAAAAAAAAAAAATATTCCCACGATCGATATTCGGATGATAAACATTTCCTTCTGCTCGTCATCAGGCTGGGTTTTCAATTAAACCATTCTTTTCAGAAACTGCTAGAAACACATGGGGGAAAGGACAATTTTCATAAAGGACTATAAATGTTAGTGTTTTGGCCAAACATTTTTTTTCAAAAATGTACCCACCCGCGACACTGGGATGAGCCCCTATTATTTTACAACCCTTTTGAAATTGCTTCGTTCTCTTCTTAAATTTGAATATAATATGGTATTAATTGATGTAATTTAAGTGAATATGTATAGGTGTTTTTGTTTAAAAAGAGAAACTATTTGAAGAGGGTGATCTATTCGGAAACAATCAAAGCAGAAGCCCTATTGTACCACATGCCCACATAAAAATATAAAGTCTGCGGGCTTTAATGCGCTATACCCGGGGGGGGGCCCACTTCCATTCACAAGTGGATACCATGCGCGACCATGGGGTCTCGAAAAGCACCCTAAACACGTAATTTCCATATTCTGAAAATGCACCCCTTAACGTGTGAAACCCTACCCTTAACAAGTATTAGAAACAAAACGATACTCTTGGCATATATTCCCTGAAATGAATTAACCCCTAAACAAGTACAGGAATGTTTTATTGTTACGGGTCCTTCGGTCGTCGGCTTTATTTTATTTGGTTTAGTACGACCCCACCTTCTACACTTCGCGCAAATCGGACTCTAAACACGAAGTGTTGGGGCAAAAAGGACATCCTTTATAAAACATTTTAATTTTGTTTTATCATCCCCGAAAATTCGACCCTAAACACGTAATTTTCCTAGCGAAATAGATACCCTTTTTTCATTATTTTTGTGTTTTTACACCCTTATCACGTTACGTACGTAACGTGCCCTATCGTGAAAAAGACATCCTTTTTACGTGTTTTTTTTGGTCGCGCATGGTATCCACTCGTCAATGTAAGTGCCCCCCCCCCCGGGGCGCTATAGCGTGATGAGATATCAGTAACTATTGAATTCATATATGACGTACTTTTGGAAGATTTTTGTTTGGTGTTAACAGTGACAGGATTAAATTTGCAGAGTGAAATAGGCCTACTAGCTGTTCAAGTCACATCTTGAGTATGATATAATGGGGCTTATTATATAGGCCTACGGGCTTATTTACCTTTATTTACAGCACTATTATAGACCTATATATATTTCCGGTTCAGTCAGTCAAAATTTCTGAGGGAGGCAAATGCCCCCCCCCCCCCCGGTGGCGCCATTTAATTTGTGTCTAGCGAAATGATAGCAGGGGCGGATCCATCCTTTTTTATTTTTTACTTAAGAATTGAAATTCTAAGCACTTTTGGCTTAAACAACATAGGTATATAGTCCCGGGGGGGGGGGCACTTTCATTCATGAGTGGATATAGGGCTATCATGCGCGGCGCGACCATGGGGTCTCGAAAAGCGACCTAAACACGTAATTTCCAAATTCTGAAAATGCACCGGAAATTTTCAAGATTTAGACCTACTGATCATGAACGAGTTACTCTATTCATGTTTTGTATAATCATGAAAAGGATGAGTAATTGGGGATCTTCCTTACATTAACAATGCGAGCGCAAAGCATGAGCAGAAATTTTTCATAAAGCGGCGTTTTGAACTGATCGAAACTATACCTCTTAAGGATTGCCACATGCATAGCCATGAAGATACAGTGAAACCTACCTATAGTGACCACCCAAGGGAAACACAAAATGTGGCCTTTATAGACAGGTGGTTGCTATAGACAGGTTCTTATACACACAGTCTGCCTCCATGGGAATTGGTTTTAGTGGTCACTATAGGCAGGTGGCCATAACACAGGTTTGACTGTATTACGTATTTCAGAAATCAAATCAAACCATGCGAGCGCGAAGTGCGAGCTAAATTTTTTTTACATTCTACTTAAAGAATGGAAAATTTTAATCAATTTTTATAATCGTAATCTATATAGCTCACTAAACAATTGATTCGAGCGCGAAGCGCGAGCAGAAAAAAACAATCGATATTTAGACCTAAATACAGGGGAGGTGCCGTGGCCGAGTGGTCTAAGGCGCCTGGCTATATACAAAGAAAGTCCGGTGTTTGATCAGGCC
Organism: Lytechinus variegatus; assembly: GCF_018143015.1. Classification (NCBI taxonomy): domain Eukaryota; kingdom Metazoa; phylum Echinodermata; class Echinoidea; order Temnopleuroida; family Toxopneustidae; genus Lytechinus; species Lytechinus variegatus. The sequence continues at coordinate 29,012,422 of NC_054740.1, forward strand.
GCGGCACCTATATCCATGAGCAACGCGCATTCAATGTACAATGCTCTTTTACTTTCAAATAAATGGAAATATATTATGTGCATTATTGGTAATTTGGTGTGCACTTGTTTTAAAAAATAATAATAATACGGGACACTCTATTTATGTTTTGTAAATGATGAATAGAATGAGTAATAGGGAATCTTTCTACATCATTATGAGAGCACAAAGCGCGAGCAGAACATTTCTTATATTGTGATCTGAAACTGGATAATGTCCCCAGGACATGTCATCATATAAAAATGAAGACTGTCTTCCTATTCGTCTTAAGCTGGAGATGAAACAAAAGTGACAATTCAATTAATAAATTAATATCTTATTCATTAATGCCTATAATGAGAGCGCAAAATATGATGATGTGATGGCCTGAAAACTGGACATTTCAATCACTTTTTGTAATTATAACTAGGATGCATCAGTAAATATATTAATAACCATTAATGCGAGTGCAAATTTCGAGCCCTTTTCTATAATCTGTCATAAAAAGGGGATTTTTGTCACACATACATAAATCGCCAATCAAAATGCGAGCGTGCAGAGCTAGCTGATACGTATTGAAAATCAGACCTGAAAAGGGATATTTTCAAAACTTTTCGGAATGCACGAAAATAATAGGTAGGCCTACTTTATGCATCAAAACTTGCGGCGCTCAGCGCGAGCAGAAAATGTTAATATTCAGACCATAAAACTGACATTTTTACAGAGCAAAAATCAACTTGTAAATCACACAAAATAATGAAAGTTTGATTTCCGAGGGAATCCGAGATGAACTTATGTTTTGTATATTTACTTTATTGATATTTAAACTCCACATTGAGCAAGATATATAAATCACCTAAAATGCAATGCTAGCGTGAAGCAGTGAAGCGCGATCGAAAATTTTATTTCGTGACATGAAAGATTTTCTTAATTATTTTCAAGTCTTCCCCTCATGTTACTTTATTCCCTCGTTTTCTTTCTCTTTTGTTTCCCGCTTCTTTTTCTTTCCCCTTGTTTTCTTTTTTTTTTGCTCCGCCAATAATGGGGGGGGGGGGCTCTCGGCCCATACCCTAGATCCGCCGAATATGATCTAGCATATTATATCGCCCAATTTTCGCCGAGAGAGAAGGGGCGATCGATGTCCATAGGCGATGGCCTCGCCATGCGCTCGTCGTACTAGTCTGCAGATACAGACCCTTGGTTTAATTCACGACTCGTATATTGCATAAATGTAGAGCCCAAATTAGTGAGTGAGGCTTTATTCACTCTTTTTTATTTTTAAGGTTGCTAGCTTTATAATTTGATACAGACAGAAGCTTTAGCGTGGAGTCTTTTCTCTAGACCCAGTATTGGATAAAGTGTAAAATATGAGTTTGTGTTTGCAGAATAGACAACTTCGTACCAAGCAGCTATATATGTGCTATAGCCATAGAGTTGTTTAGGTTTATCAAGTTTGAAGCTCCTTGGTACGAAGCCCCAAACCGGACATTTCTGACAACGAAAAAAAAAATATCACGTACTCAATTTATCATAACAATCTAGATGCCAGGTAAAGTTAGATCCAACCCCGCGATACCTTCGTCTCTGCAGACGCCTTCTACGTCTCTCGTTGACTCCTTCGGGATGCAAAATTAGCATCAACAGCCGAACATTCTCTCTTGATATCCGAAGACTGCTTGCAGCACATTTGGCATGCATCCATCGATACCCATCATGCAACTGGCCAGATGACTGTATTTTGTCCAAAATGAAAATGGCAACATCTAGAACATTGGAATGTTTAATTAAGTTTAGTTTCTTCAAAATCCGATGTAAATGCCGACATGAAACAATAATACGATGTTTTGCTAACAGAAAGTAGATAATGTCTTTTTGCGAAAACCCCAGCTGAAAGTAAAGACGAATAAGACCATCCCTTCCTCTATCCTCCTGCTCCGAGCTCGAGAACGCGCCATCTTCCGCCGCCTGGCGCGCGCAACAAACATGACCTTTCGCAATCCTCACGGACGCTAGTATTAGGGTCCCCTAACACAAAAGTTAACGCTTAATCATACACTTGATATTTAAGATTGATTGTGCATTACATTCAATAGAATCAAACGTAGAAAACTGCTCTACAATCAATGCTAAGCTTTGTGTTACAGGGGGGTTACAGGCCCTTCAAGTCTGCTTTTCGTGTGCAAAATCCCTTTCCGCGACACCCGCACCAGACATGCATGTATATTACGACTGATGGCTGGAGATATTCAAAATGCAGGACCTAAAATAAATTATGACATGGATAAGAAAGTGGTTTTTCAAACAAATCGAGAACATATTGAGTCAGGAAAAAATTACTGAATGAAGGCTTAGATATAGATCATTACAGTCCATCGAATCGATATTGCATTTAATGTGGATTATTGGTGGATCACTGGCAATTGATTTCATGGATCAGATCAACTTCTCCAGCAGAACATTTCGCACGCGTTGATATGTACACATAATTATATGCGATACCTTTGAACTCGTTTTCTTTTGTTTCTTTGTTTCTTTTGTTTACTCATTATACACAAACGATATGCCTCGATCTCGCACACGATGTGAGGGGCATTATGTTTTACATTCCCCAGAAATGGGGATTAGATTCAAATTCCGGGGGGACCACTTCCATTGATGAGTGGATACCAGGCACGACCATGGGGTTTCGAAAAGTACCCTAAATAAGGGAAGCAATTCTTTTCCAGATTATGAAAATGCATCTCTTAACAAGTATTAGGCTTGTGAAACCCACAAGTATTGGATATATATCCCTTTTTTCAGCATTTTAAACATCGTTTTGACACCCTTATAACGTTACATAGGCCTATATACGTAACGTCCCTGCCCACTCTGTCCCCTTTTACTGGTGGTCGCTCCTGGTATCCACTAATCAATGGAAGTGGGCCCCCGCGGGCGGCCTCTCGAGCTCGAGGAGGAGTCAAATGTGGCTTTGGAAAGTCGTCCTCAATCGGATAAATCGCTGTTACCATAGTAGCAACCAGAATTTTGCACACGAAACGCATATTGAATGTTTCCGTTGCAGATGCGAAACGAAAAAAAATCTCATGTCACACAATTTGCATTGCAGGACTGAGTTTTACGACCATGATGACGGGCCCAAAAAGTCCCTTCCAAAGTCAACTACCGTTGTAAATAAGCGTCGCGTCCTCAAACGAAAGGTCGGGAATGTACGTACGTAATAATACTGCGTACGTACGTGTAATTATTACGTACGTACGTACGTGATAATACTGCGTACGTACGTAATAATTATCACGTACGTACGTGATTTTTTTTTTTCGTTGTCAGAAATGTCCGGTTTGGGGCTTCGTACATATGCGTTTGTACTTCGCCTCTTTTACTCAAATTCAGCGCACACGTACGGCGTAGTCTTTGCACACAGACTCTATTTGCTAGTAATAGACCAGTTCGTAGTTACTTCATGGGCAATTTTGGTCAAATGACCTTTCATTTCTTTCATCATGATCATAGGCAGATTTCAAAGCAAGATATTACGTAAGCTTGCCTTACATAGCAGGAAGAAGAAATTGAATAGACCAGCTAGGTGACTAGAATAGCACACCAATGAACACTTGATGAAGGTATTTGTTGCATTCCTACTTTGAATGCATATCTTAGCATGTTGCACAATGTACTTAACAAACTGTTAAATACCAGTCGTTCGTGGAAGCATTGTTGTTTTTTGTGGATGTAAATGAAAACGACAATTCAAAAGAATATATGAATAATCAAGACATCAAAGTTGGTGCTTATCTCATTAGATTTTAAAGCACCATGTCACTTTAGTACAAATGACCTTCTTCTGATCATGCGTAGAATCTTTTGATCATGCGCAGAAAGGAACTACGAACTGGCTTATAGTATGACGAGCCCACGTGGAATTATATGGTGCTATACGGGATTTTCTGTGGGTAATTGTCCGGGGGGTAATTGTCCAGGGGGTAATTGTCCGGGGATAATTGTCCGGGGGGTAATTGTCCGGGGGGTAATTGTCCGGGGGTAATTGTCCCGAGGGTAGTTGTCCGGGGGGTAGTTGTCTGGGGGGTAATTGTCCGGTGGGTAATTGTCCTCGGGGGTAATTGTCCTCAGGGGGTAATTGTCCGGGGGTAGTGTCCGGGGGTATTTGTCCTCGGGGGTAATTGTCCGGGGGTAGTTGTCCGGGGGTAGTTGTCCAGGGGGTAGTTGTCCTGATCCCGAGTCTGCATAATTGTATGATTCAGACCCTAATGTCTACAGGCAGACTTTATTATTCAGACCCTGCCAGCTCCGTGTATTGGAAATGTATTTCAACCAGACACTTGAGTGGTTTACATGGTATTGATGGGCCTATGTGATAGAAAATATAAAACATTTTGTATTGTTTTATATTATTTAATTAGACCTTGTATTGTTGTCATATACCATACACTGACCGCTCTGTCTCTCTCTCTCTGTGCTTGTATATTTTGGGGGTTAATTTTAGTGATTTAAATGACGACTGTGCACACACACATAATCACTTTCTCTCTCTCGATCTCTCCATTGTCCAAATATCTCTGCTTGTTTTTTTTTTATATTTCGCCCTGATAACATAGAAATAATATGAATGAGACGCCCGGGGGGGCACTTCCATTTACGAGTGGATACCATATGCGCGACCATGGGGTCTCGAAAAGCACCCTAAACACGTAATTTCCATATTCTGAAAATGCACCCTTTAACAAGTATTGGCATGTGAAAACCTACCCTTAACAAGTATTGGAAACAAAACGATACTCTTGGCAGATATTCCCTGAAATGAACCCCTAAACAAGTACAGCTAGAATGTTTTATTGTTACCGGTCCTTCGGTCGTCTGCTTTAACTTATTGGTTTAGTACGACCCCACCTTATACACCTCGCGCAAATCGGACTCTAAACACCATGTTGGGGCAAAAAGGACATCCTTTATAAAACATTTTAATTTTGTTTTATCATCCCCGCAAATTCGACCCTAAACACGTAATTTTCCTAGCGAAATAGATACCCTTTTTTTTCATTATTTTTGTGTTTTTGACACCCTTATCACGTTACGTACGTAACGTGCCCTATCGTGAAAAAGACATCCTTTTTACGTCATAAGGAAAACTTCCGCTCCTTAGCACCGTGTGTATATGCATACACTCGCTACAACACGTGAAACGCAGTGGAACTAAATTGTTCATATCTCCGCGTTGGGGTAGTATTTCCCCAAATGGCACGCGGATTCTAAAAGTTTATTTCATTCTCTTTTGAATAATGTACATTTTATTCAATTACAATATAAATCCAGTGATCATTTTTTCTTCAAAGATGTCTAGTACAGCTGGCAGTTTGTCTATGGGAAATGTCAGAAATCGCGGGTTTTTTGCTTACACTGAGCTCTTTGTTCGCAGCTGGCGGGCGATCCAAAGTTCGTTGAACTAAAATGCAGACGGCTTTTGACAGCTTGATAAATTTCCTATCATACGATATCAAAATGTTTGTGATTGGTCAAAAATCCAGTGATTATTTTTTCTTCAAAGTTTGTCGTCGAATCACAAGAAATGTACCAAAATTATGACAATGACGTCATGTTTATTGCTGTGAAATCGTGATATGGACTGAACCATTACAACAGACAATACCCATATATACAACTCACGCTATGGAGTCTTCCGCAGTGGAGACTGGTGCCATTACGATCGTTCACTTGTTTGGCTCACTATTTCATGAGGAATAGGAGAGACATCTTTTTGTCGAGCGAACAATGCAATGCAATTATTAACCAACTTAACTCCCCTGTTTACATTGTACACCCCTATTCACGCATAATGGATCAGTCCGCACTCGGCTGGGTGGGTGCATGCTCGCACTGGCGCGTCAGTGTTCCACGTCCTGTGTGTATTCTCACTCAAAATGATCGTTTTGGCCCGTAAGTTTTCCTTATGTTTTTTGGGGTCGCGCATGGTATCCACTCGTCAATGTAACTGCCCTCCCCCCCCCCCCCGGGTGAGACGCCCATGTCCACGTTTGATTTATATTGTAGATACTTAAAGGGGTACTCCGTAAAAGAGAAAATTCAGAGAGCAAAATCATGACATTTTCATCAAAATCGGATAACAAATAATTAAGTTATTAAATTTCAAAGTTTAGCAAAATATTTTGTGAAAACAGTTATATCAGGATTCGTTTCAAGAAAACGAAATTCCCTGATGCGCACATGGGTTTATTGCGCATTAAAGTACGGAAAAAAAATTCGCGGCCGACGAATGCGCTATGCATGATCAGCGAAAAAAAAATCCGTATACCGTACCTGTACGCGTACGTACGCGCGTACTAAATTCAGTACTGTGCATAGAGTTATATAAACCTCTATGGTACTGTGGTAGTTAGTTGTACACGTGACCAAAGATACTAAGTAGAGTATCTTTGACATGACTGAGAAAGACGAAAAGAGAGGGGGACAAATGATGGAGAGAAAAGTAAGATCATGATGACTTGATTTGGGGGGAGAAAATTGGAGAAAAAATCAAAAGAAATGGGCCTTAGGCAAGAAGGGAGAGTAATTAAAGGGATGATCCGGGCTGAAAATTTTTAGTATCTTATACATGAAAAGAGTGAAGTCGACATGCCTAGAACTCTGATAATGCAAATCTTAAATAGCTTGTTATCCCATTTTGATCAAATTTTCAGCATTTTGCTCAGGCTGTGAATTTTACTCTATTTATTGAGATATGAATATCTCCAGTCTAGTCTGGACCATCCCTTTAAAAGGAGAGTCTACCCATAGAGATAGATACTAATAACTAATATACATCTCTCTGAGTCTACCCAAGCAGAAAAATCAGATGAACAAAACAAAAAACGTTTGAGGAAAATTGGATAACTAAAAGAAAGTTATGAAATTCTAATCATATGAAAAACTGGGGATATCACAAGACAAATTGCCCATTTTCTGAAGTCTTGGATGCACCACTAACCATTTAGTTTTTTTTTTAATGTATCTATATAAATTCATTATTTGACCATCTTATGATTCCTTCAGAACTCGAATTACGTTCACATTTTCATATTGGTATGTAGGCCTTCTTAAAACATCTAATGAACTAAAAATATTGAGCTTGACTTTTTATACCTTTAGGCCTAAATCACTCAATATTGAATCATAAATTCATATTTTCAAGGTTGTTAAAGAGAACTATAAAGTATGTATAATATCATGGAATCATTAAAAATTTATCTATCATCCTTGTAAAAGCTTTGAGGAAATTAAAATTTCGGAAAAGTACAATTTTGTGGTAATGATCCTACAGATGAAATAAATGGTTAGTAGTCAGTGGCGTAACGTGGGTCACGGCATTGGGGTGGGGGGGGCATCAGCAAAATAGTTGATACATTAATAGTGAGCACGCGAAGCGCGCTCAATTGCCAGGTAGGCCTATATACCCCATATTTTAAGGAAAATGCCATAACCGAATATGTATCTCACTGTTCAAATCATGATGCGAGCGCGAAGCGCAAACTGAAAATTTTTATATTCAGAGCTAAAAAGGAAAATTATAATCAATTTTTTGTAATCATAATAAGTACCCGTCTCGCTAAACAATGCGAGCGCGAAGCGTGAACTGAAATTTTTGATACATTGACCCCAAACGCGGACATTTATGGACTATATTCCATCAAGAGAATATATCTCACCATAATCATAGTCACTTGTAGTCATTGTAATCATGATGAACATACGCATATCGCTAATCAAATATTGCGAGCGCGAAGCGTGAGCTACTGTAGAGGGGTATTCTAATGCTTGTTTGTAGGAATTCACTAAGACCATACGTATTTCACTAATGATGCGAGCGCGAAGCGTGAGCTGAACATTTTTGACATTCAGATCAGAAAAAAGAAGCATTTTAAGGACTGATTTAGGAATTCATGGAGAGCAGACATATCTCACCAATCCACTAATGCAAATGTAAGCACGGACAGGAAAAGTTGTGTATTAAGACATTAAAATGGGAAAATCACTTTGAAATAACTCGAAGTGCGGGGAAATATGTAACTTGAAAACGGGAGGTTTTAGTACAAAATGATTATACAGTGCGTATCAAAAAAAAGTTTACACTTTGAAAAAGTTCTGGGAATTAAAAAATATACAACATGTGGGTAATTTTTTCACATATAATCTTGGGTTTGGGTCTCATCTATCCAATGAAAGTAAAAGTTTTGACAGAATGTTACACTTTAGTGAGCACTGTCTGTTTTTGTAAAGCTCACAGAAATCTGTTTGCGCAGAAATGCTCGTTTTCACGCAGTGTCAAAGGGAAAGGGTGAAATCAAACTTACCCTGTGACACATTTTTCCTACATTTCCCTTGCACTTTTAGTCAATTAAGATAAAACAGATACATTCAAGCATTTTTTAAACAAATTTGCCACCCAAATTGAAATTTCAACACTTAGTAACCACAACTTTTACCCTTTTTGTGCCAGCTGGATCTGAGGACATAACTGAATCCAAACAAAAGTTTACATCAGACATCTCTAGCACCTTTTCACTAAGTTTTTGTCATTTAAAGTGGGTTGACATTTAATTTTTTATTTAGTACTTGTTTCTCCACACTTTTCCCAAGCTTGACAATGATTAACAAGATGAAAATCAAGCCTAACTCATTTTATGTAAATCACAGCTCAGTGTAAATCAAATATTGTCTTGATGGCCTAAGTGTGTGGGGGAGTGGGGCGGGGCGCAATGCACTCTTCGAAGTGTATCAGGCGAGGAAACAAGTTAACAGAGGTCAAAGATATCTTCAAATAAATTTTACTTGCTAAATTCTAAGTGTTCTTCATGATAAAGGTTTACTTTTATTCGCATAGCTATTTCAAAGTTCTGCGCAAATCATTTTTCTCTAACTTTTCAAAAGTAAGTGGTGCTCACTCAAGCGGAAATATTTTTCGATAGTTATATCGTCGTTTGCTTAAATGGATCTGTACCAATGTTAAAATGTGGAAAATTCTTCAGGATATTACAAATTTATAATTTTACAGGATTTTTTCAAAGTATAAACTTTTTTTTGATACGCACTGTATATCTCGTAAAGCGGACAATGAGAGCACCAGGAACAATGAAGAAATAATGCCCTGAGCAAATTATGTTTCATAAAGTTATTAGAAAAATTTTTCGTATGTAATATAACATAACACAATTATAATATAATATTATGATAAACAATAATTTCTTCTTTCCCATTACGTTTCTCTTCCTTTCTCCCCCTTTTTCTCCTCCCCCCCCTTTTTTTTGGGGGGGGGGATCTGCCGATGGGGGGGGGCACGTGCCCCCCTGCAGTTACGCCACTGGGCTATATGTGTTACGGAGCCCTGGGGCCGTATCACAAAACTTAGCAATGATCGTAGAACATTTTTTTCTACTATTGATTCCATTGACTACAATATACCATCAACGTAAAAATCAAGCGTATGATCAATCGCTAACCTTTGTGTTACGAGACCCTGGTCTCATTGTGAACCAGCTCGCTGCATCAAAATATTTAACTTTCTTGCATTTCTTCCTCCACCTGAAAACATTTTAAACGAACTTCAGAATTTAATTGTGAATTTTATCTGGGGCCCGTTGCAGAAAGAGTTGCGTTTAAACGCAAACCAAAAAATCAATCGCAATTCCCAAATGCGCGTTGTTGATTGGTTGAAAATCAAGTTCGCATGATTTTTAGAGTTGCGATTGATTGCAACTCTTTCTGCAACGGGCCCTAAATAAGCGGCACTGTATAAAGAAAGAAGTGTTGTATGAAAAACCTGACGAAGGAGGGCTGGGTTTAGCTTGTCTCCAAGCTTGTGTTCTAACTTTCAATCATTTAACGTTTTCTTTCTTTAAATTCTCATCCAGTAAACGACTGTATGGCTCATTTTCTTGGACAACATCGTAAACTAAGTTATGATTATCAATTGTTCTTTACCAGGATCGATCCTAAATTTTACACCAGTCTTCCAGTTTACTATAGTGAAGTTTTGCGAGCTTGGTTGACATGTGATTTATGACACAATCCCCCGGGACGATCACTCTCGCTTAGCCCATAAATAGTATTCATATTATTGATGCAATTGATGTCGATAATTTTTCCCTACGCGCCTGATAGAATGTGGAGTGAAACTAGTTCGCCATTTGATAAACCCCTCTTCTGGTATTTGGACTGAGAGTAACTGTCTCCAAAAGAACATTCGAGGACTTCGACAACCATCATCGATTTTCATCGAACGTGAAACATCACCCATACGAGCTGCACTCCTAAGTTTTCCCTACATTTTTAACGACTCAGGCTGTCAACACAAAAACTCTGATCTACGAACCCTACTTATAGGCGGATCCAGGGGGCCCGCCCCCCCCCCCCCCCTATATGGCGGAGCAAAAAAAAAGAAAAAAGAGGGGGGAAAGAAAAAGAAGAAAAGGAAGGGAAAATGGAGAAAAAAAGAAGGGGAATGTCAAGAAGTGGAAGATGAGTGAATGAAATAAAATGAGGGGAAGACTAGGAAATGATTTTCAAATCATACAGTTATGTCTATGGCGGCCATTTTGAAAGTCAAAATACAGTATTTAACACAAACTTGAAACCTGAATGATATATTTCGTTAGAAAATATGTTTTTAGACAGTATCCCATTATTTTATCGCATATATATGCATTTTAGTGCTCACTCATTGTGCAAAATACTTTTAGGTCCTTTGGCAGTCATTTTGAATATCAAAATACAACATTCATCACATACATGGCATATTGATAATATATTTCGTTAACAATTGTTTTTAGTCAGTATTCCACTCGTTTAATCTTAATTATATGCGTTTTAGTGATCACTCTTGTGAATTTTTTTGTCCCCCAATTTCATTGTACGCAATACTGTTTGGGCAAGTGGCGGCCATTTTAGATATCAAAATACATAAATGTTAAATGATATATCTCCCTAGTAATGATGATTTGCATATATTACTTCGTTCATACATCGCGATTTTTTGCAGTTTAGTGCATATTTTTGTGAAAATTAGTTTTCTCAATTCATTTGTACATGATAAAGTATACAAGGGCCTATGGCGGCCATTTTTAATATCAGGAATATAAATATTTTTTTTAAATATTTTTTCAGAGAGTATTTCACTCCTGCCACAATTTCATGTATTTCATAGCCAATGTGCGGACAATTTTAGGATTTTCATGGGTAATTTGCATATTTTGGCGGCACTATTGGATTTTGCCAATTTGCGGAAAATGCTCAAGGTTACACGAGTGCCATCATTCAGATTCGTAATCAGCACCCTCGAACTGGCAAGAAACATATTAAACATATAAAAAAACAAGGTTATGCCTCTTCTATCCTGGACTAAAAAATCATCTTCGAGCGGTTGATCGGTGAAAATATGCCTGAAAAAAAATCCGCCCCCCCCCCACCCCATTGGCGAAGGCTGGATCCGCTCCTGCTACTATCAGCTCCAGATATTCCGATCAACTTTCACTCTGGCTTCTTCCGGAAATTGCCGCATTGCTTCATCTAAGTAAAGCTATCTACAAGACTACAGGAAAGAACTTGATAATGTGACGACATCATCAAGCTCACACTTGCACGATACTGGTTTTCTCGATTCATCTACAAAAGTGGACTGGCTGTCTATCCTTTATCAACACCTTAAAAGAGGTTGATATTCAATACGTACTCCTGCACGATATATTACCGTCGCTAACTATACTTTATCATCTTAATACAGACATTTCGTCTTTTTGCGGATGGTGCGGAGAATCAGGAACCATTCAACATCTATTTATTGAGTGTAAAGGAATCCAACCCCCTCTCGATCTTCTTCATAGACTTTTGAACAAGTTGAATAATCTCCTCCCCTCTCTTATACTGGGCTCTCATTCCGCAAGCCAGAGAACGTGACAGAAAGGTTATCCGCCTTGCAAATTTTCCTATCATCAGTCTAAAAATATACTATTTATTCTATGTATCGGACCTCAACTCTCACTGATCTGCTACTTGTTTGGCTACATCGTCTAATAAACAGAATTCTGTTTTTTAGACGATGTAGCCAAACAATATTAGTGGATCAGTGAATGAACTTCTTTTTACCATTAGCGAGGGCAGTATTGCATGCCTCATATAACATTTGGTTTTACTTCTGTGTTCATAATCAATAGTTGAAAAACTGTGCTACGTGATTTCCTTTGAATATTCATGTCAAACATATATATATTTTTTTGATACATGACACTCTACTCTCACTCTGCACTCTACAAGCTCCGCTTTTTTAGCAGCCTCCTCCATTACCAACCTGATTTGTAATAATCTTGAATATATTTTTCTGCACAGGAATATTTAAAATATGTTTTGTTATTTATATATGTCAACATGTACAGAAGAAACTGTAATTGTTGAAAATGGAAATAAACGAATGAAATGAAATTTATAAAAATAAAGCTTAAAAGTGACTAATAGGACTACCCTTCAAAGAAATGAACAAAATCAACTTCAAGCGGCCGATCTGGGAAAATGTGGCTAAAAATCATCCCCCCCCCCCCTTATTGGCGAAGGCTGGATCTGCCTATGCAAACGATCCAACAAAACATATCGAAACACCCAGAAATTTGCACAAAATTCAAGTTATTTTTCACGATCGATGCTTTCAAAACAATTTTAATACAATACATTTATACACTTGGTAGCACACATTACCATTTTCACATTAGGAATGTTCGTCTTCAAATGAATTCTATTTCGTCAAATTCAACTAAAAGTACACCGTGAGCTGGTGACGCAATATGAGCTCTAATGATTGATTGGTTATCATTATTATTAGTAGTAGCAGTAAATAATGTGAATAATCCAAACTACTCCAGCGGCATGCCGGTGTGTTGGCACAATTACAGAGCGTTCACCTTACAACCGAGATCGGGAGCTCAAGCCGGGTGCGTCTGACCCCGAATTAAAAACGTGATTTTGTGTACAAAGTCAATGTAGATTAGTTTTTTTTTTAATCGTATTCATATGTTATTTTACTTTCATCAGCTGAAATTAAATAATTTTATCATAATTATGCTTCAAACAGTTTCTGCTATAAATTTGGCGAAAAAACAAAGAAATTCATTTTCCGAGCAGATTTTTTTTCATTTGTAATTGTTAGAAAAGTCAAAAAAATATCAACACCAAAAAATAAGCATTCTAGGAGCTTTCTCAGTGAATAGAGGAAAAAGTAGTAATTCATATACAAAAAAATCTTATTATTTCGGAAAATTAACCATATACAGCCTTGCAGATCACATCCCACACCTATCATGCCAGTTTTCATGGCATTCACGCGGATCTGCGGCCGAAATCTCAAGGGGGTTAATTCAACACCCCCCCCCCTGGTCAAATAACACCCCCAGGAAAGTGCAGCCTGGTTAGTATCATAAGAGATAGATAGTGGCTGCCGGGCCAACCACCATTTGGGCAAAATGAATTTTCGGAAGATTTCGATTTCGAACAATAAAATATGTAAGGCTACTACTTCTATAATTATAATAATGACATTTTATCATTAATTTTGGTCTCTACTGGACCTTGCCAAATATGTGCAATGCCCCCCCCCCCCCCTATGTAGTTATTGCACCACGCTGACCACGTATGCTAGATTAAGTTCACGATTCGTGTAAATGAGTACTCACGAGATGCAGTATTTGACAGAATAAGTCTTTAAAACATCTCTTTTCGATCAGTAGTCATGTTAGAAGAACTTTTCATTTCCATTTTAAGCAATTTACCGCGGGAAGTGCATTTCAACAATGTATGATCTGATGATAAATATTATTTGGAACAAAACAGCTATCAGCAATTAATGTCCGTCCAACGTCGTGGGGAGTGTATAGGCGTCATTTCCGGTCAATAAACATGAGGCCTGTATGTCAACGATTAACGATGACATCTTACTGTAGATTAATTTCTCAATACATCGTTCCAAATCCTTGTTAGCTATCGCAAAATCCCGGGGGGGGGGCACTCAGTATATAATGCATAGTGGGTATGTGCCGCGGAGGGGACTCCAATTTTTACACTCAAATTTCCGTTCCAAGGCATAGCATTTATGTCTTATTGAGAAAAAGAACAAAGAAAGCCGCTCCAGGGCATAACATTTTCTTCTTATCAAGAGAAAAATCCGCTTCGTTACGCCGTTCCGGTCGCATTGATCCGCTAAAATGAGCTGCAATTTTGGTGAAAAGCGGCCGCAGAGCACTATCCGACGCGCCTATGCGGCCGTGCCGCCGGGCTAGCTGCATCATACACGCATACCCGTTCCATAGGGATGCATACGCACACACACGCTGGTGATCTGTTCCAAGGACCCCCGTTTTCACAAACATTTGTAGTTCCGAAGCCCGTTCCGAGGACCCTCCTTATTACAATTAGCCCGCGCTCCAAGGCCCCCGTTTTTTGTCTCGCCCGCGGCACACCCCCACCACTTTTTTGGTCGAGTGCCCCACCCCCGGGCGTAAAATGCCTGCGAAGAACGATAGCATTCTTCCTATATCATGTTCACTGAATGAATATCAGGATTAATGTTATTTTGTCGAACATCATCATGATCATCTTGATCCTCATCCGTACTACATTCCTTTTCACTTCTCTCGATATCTTCCCAATTTGGGGCGTCACAGGGGGCGTCTGAATAAAGGAAAAGACACAGAGAAAAAGGCGATAAATAAACTACTTTAATAATGACAATGTAGGCAGACTGTTTCATACTTTTAAACATTTCATCTCTTTCGCCTCGAGTGTCGTAAGTCCTCGACTTGCAAAACATTATCTTCATTCTTCTTGTCAATTTTCTGCTCTACCGTGTACCCTTTTTGTCGTTCTTTCTCTCAGTTCTAATCAATCCCTCTAAAAACTACATTTCGCCAGCATCTCATTTTGCCTCGTCTCCTCTCCTTATAAAGGTCTTGTCTTGTTTTTTTTTTTTACCTTTTTAATAAGTAATTCGTCGTGTACTTTTGCAATGCTTGCTCTTGAAGGCTTTTATCTCGACCCAGTGGCGCCAGTACATTCAGATAAGACAAAAGTTGAGAATAGCAAAATTACTGTTCGACCACAGGGCCTCTTGTCTGATCAGAATGTTCCACTACCAGTATCATACCCTCTCATTAGTCTCTCTTATCTCCTACTGTAAACTTTTGTAATTTTTCTTCATCTTGCCCCTGAAGTAATCGTCACCCTCGTAAGTCTAATTCTGTCTTGTATACTATTTTCATCTTGACCTCTTGTAAGTCTTCCGTCCTGTCCTCTTGTAAGTCTTCTTGTAATCTTGTAAGTCTTCCGTCTTGCCGTTTTGTAAGCGTTCCGTCTTGTCCTCTTGTAAGTCTCCCCGTCTTATCCTCTTGTAAGTCTTCCGTCTTGACATCTTGTAAGCCTCTCGTCTTTTCCTCTTGTAAGTCTTTCGTCTTATCTTCTTGTAAGTCACCCCGTCTTATCCTCTTGTAAGCCTTCCGTCTTGTCATCTTGTAAACCGTGTATTTTTTTCGCATGAAACCCTGAAATTTTATTAGATACAGTTAATAGTGAATTGAAGAAAATTATTTTGTGGATCCATGCAAATAAGCTGTCATTGAACCTCCAAAGACCAACTATATGTTTTTCAGTAATTCTGTAAAAGACTTACCTGGAGGTGTAATTTTTGATGATGTCAATATTGTGAAAGTAAGCTCCACCAAGTTTCTTGGACTACATATTGATGAGAAGTTGAGTTGGGCAACCCATTGTAGTAATATTTGTAAAACTATATCTAAAAATACTGGTGTAATCTATAAATTAAAGGACAAGTCCACCCCAAAAAAAACTTGATTTAAATAAAAAGAGAAAAATTCAACAAGTATTGGAATTCACTTCCTATTAATGTAACTTCTTCTGTCAGTATCTCTGTTTTTAAAAGCAAACTTAAATTACACTTATTGAGTAACTATGCTGAAAATATTTAATCATGCCTGTATTCCCCTCTTTCTTTCATAGGCTGGCCCTTAATAATTTCTGAACCAACTTGCACTTTTGTTTTGATTTGTTTCTTCTTTTGTGTTTCTTTTTCTCCAACATTCTTTCCCTATCCTTGAAACCCTCTTCTTTCACATGTTTTCTTCCCCCCACACTTACTGTTTCCTTCTCCATCTTGTATATATTTCCTCTTTCCAGCTTTCAACTCTATCCCTTTTGTAGATATTTTTATTTTAACCCTAATGTAAATATACGTTAGCTTATTTTGTTTAGATGTCTTAAAGTAAGTATTCATTCAAGTATATATTATTTTCTCTTTGGGGACCTTGCGTTAACAAGCCCAGCTTCTTTAAGGTCTCCTCCTTTCTTTCATGACTTTAATATTAGTAACAGGTTATGAACTTTTCTTTGTAACACTTAATTTGTTAATGACAAGATGTGTCATCTATACTGACTTATTTTGTTTCTTTAATAATTATGTTATTTTGTTATTATTTCCTTTGTTAAAATTTACCATGTTACTCACTTTATGTCCTGCTTGTACCAATGTATATATGTGAAGAAAGGAAATCAATAAACTTGAACTTGAACGTTCCGTCTTATCCTCTTGTAAGTCTCCTCGTCTTATCCTCTTGTAAGTCATCCGTCTTGTCCTTTTGTAAGTCTTTCGTCTTATCCTCTTGTAAGTCTCCCCGTCTTATCCTCTTGTAAGTCTCCCCGTCTTGTCCTTTTGTAAGCCTTCCCGTCTTATCCTCTTGTAAGTCTTTCGTCTTATCCTCTTATAAGTCACCCCGTCTTATCCTCTTTTAAGCCTTCCGTCTTGTCATCTTGTAAGTCATCTGTCTTGTCCTCTTGTAAGTCTTCCGCCTATGTGTCCTCTTGTGAGTCTTTCGTCTTGCCCTCTTCTAAGTCGTTCGTTTTCCCCTCTTGTAAGTACTCGTTTTGCCTTATTGTAAGTCTTTCGTCGTTCCCTCATTTAAGTATTTTGTCTTGTCCTCATGTAAGTATTTTGTCTTGTCCTCTTGTAAGTCTTTCGTCATGTCCACTCAGTGTAATTCTTTTGTCTTGTCCTCTTTACGCCATAAGAGATAAAAATAAATCTGCATCAATTAGTGTTCGAGACATATCAGAAGAAAATTTAAATAGATTTAGGGAGAGATTAAATGAGATCGACTGGAATGTAATCTATAACATTCAAGACCCGGATATTTGTTTTGACAAATTCTTGGATCTTTTTATGTCTACTTATAATGCTACAATCCCCCTTAAGAAGTTTTCCCGCTCCACATATAAAAAGACACCTAGACTCCCCTGGATCTCTCAATCTCTCCTTAAGTCTATCAACCGTAAAAACAATTTATTTTGCAAATACAAGAAACTGCCTGGTAATGATAAACTTAAAAGGAAATATATTCGATATCGTAATGTACTGACAACTTCCCTACGTCTCGCCAAAAAAAATGTATTTTTCTGATCAATTCAACAAGTACAAGAACGATATTTCGAGTACGTGGAGGGTGATAAACAAGGTCCTACGATCAAACAAAAAGTCCGAACCAACAAAAGAAATTTCACACAACGGGAGAATTATTCAAGATCCTACTGAAATAGCCGAGTTGTACAACGATTACTTTGTTCACATTGGTACTAATCTCTCAGGGAATATCCCTGAATCTGATAGAGAATTTACATCGTTTTTAAAGAATCCTAATCCGCAATCTATTTTCCTTACCCCTATAGTCGAATACGAAGTTAAAGATATTGTAAATAATTTAAAATGCAATAAGAGTCCTGGTGGTGATGGAATAACAAATTTTCTTTTGAAAAGGGTAATTAATGAAATACTCTCACCTTTGACATATATTTTTAATCTATCATTAGTAAATGGAGTTGTTCCTTGCAATATGAAAGTAACAAAAGTTATACCTGTTTTTAAAAAAGATGATAAACGAGCTAGAAGTTTGCAACTATCGTCCAATTTCACTTCTCACTTCCCTTTCAAAGTTATTAGAAAAGATAGTATACTCACGCTTAATCAAATTTTTAACCGACTGTCAAATATTAAGTGACTCTCAGTTTGGTTTCAGGAAAAAACATTCAACCGTTCATGCCTTACTTTCTTTTATTGACAAGGTGGCATGTGCTGTCGATAAGTCATTACATACTGTTGGTATATTCCTGGACCTTTCCAAGGCCTTCGACACGATCAATCATGATATATTGTTATATAAATTATCACATTATGGTATTCGTGGGAAGGCCTTGGACTGGTTCAGGAGCTACCTCAGTTCTCGTAAACAATTTGTTTCTTATACAGGTATAAATTCTAGTTTGAAATCAATATCTTGCGGAGTACCACAAGGATCACTCCTTGGTCCCTTACTTTTTATTCTTTACATTAATGATTTTAAGAATTCTTCCAATATTTTGTCATTTATTTTGTTTGCTGATGATTCTAATCTTTTTCTGTCTCATCGTGACCCACATACGCTACTGAATACTTTGAATACAGAACTTCTATCAGTTCAGTCTTGGATTAGAGCTAACAAGTTGTCACTTAATGTTAAGAAAACTAATTTTATGATTTTTAGTAATTCTCTCAAAAGTTTACCTGGTCAAGTAGTCATGGATAATGTAAATTTATTACAGGTTGATTCCACCAAATTTCTTGGGCTCTATATTGATCATGATTTGTCTTGGAAGTGTCACATTAATTACTTGAGTAAATTGACTTCTAGGAGTATTGGTATTTTAAGCAAGCTAAAATTCTTTTTCCCTGATTATATACTATTAAACTTATATATGACTCTCATTTCATCACGATTAAATTATGGTATATTGGCTTGGGGTAATACAAACAAGACTGTATTAGAAATGTTATTCAAACGACAAAAGCGGGCAATTAGGATAATTAACCGGGATAAGCCCGTCAGTCATAAGGACCATAAGTCATAATACTGACTGGTCATAAGGACCGCTAGTCATAACGTGTAAAATCCTATACCCAAAAGCTCGCTAGTCATAATAGGCAAAAGGGGTCGCTAGTCATAAGGTCATAAGGACCATGGGTCATAAGGTCCGATTTTCATAATGCAAGATAAGGGTCGCTATTCATAATGGACCATAAGGGTAATTGATCATAAGGATCGCTAGTAATAATCAACAACGAGGGTCGGTATTCATAATACTAGATAAGGGTCGCTAGTCATAAAAAGGAAGAGGCTACATTAATCATAAGGGTCGCCAGTCATAATAGGTGATGAGGGTCGCCAGTCATAATAGTAGAAGGGGTTCGTCAGTCATAATAATACATGAGGGTCGCCAGTCATAATAATAAAAGGGGTTCGCCAGTCATAATTGTAGAAGGGGTTCGCAAGTCATAATGGTAGATGAGGGTCGCTATTCATAATAGTAGAAAGGGTTCGCCAGTCATAATAATGGATGAGGGTCGCCAGTCATAATAATGGATGAGGGTCGCCAGTCATAATAATAAAAGGGGTTCGCCAGTCATAAAAGTAGAAGGGGTTCGCCAGTCATAATGGTAGATGAGGGTCGCTATTCATAATAGTAGAAGGGGTTCGCCAGTCATAATGGTAGATGAGGGTCGCTATTCATAATAGTAGAAGGGGTTCGCCAGTCATAATGGTAGATGAGGGTCGCCAGTCATAATAGGAGAAAGGGTTCGTCAGTCATAATAATGGATGAGGGTCGCCAGTCATAATAACGGATGAGGGTCGCCAGTCATAATAGGAGAAAGGGTTCGCCAGTCATAATAATGGATGAGGGTCGCCAGTCATAATACTAAAAGGGGTTCGCCAATCATAAAAGTAGAAGGGGTTCGCCAGTCATAATGGTAGATGAGGGTCGCTATTCATAATAGTAGAAGGGGTTCGCCAGTCATAATGGTAGATGAGGGTCGCTATTCATAATAGTAGAAGGGGTTCGCCAGTCATAATGGTAAATGAGGGTCGCTATTCATAATAGTAGAAAGGGTTCGCCAGTCATAATAATAGATCAGGGTCGCCAGTCATAATAGTTAAAGGGGTTCGCCAGTCATAATGGTAGATGAGAGTCGCTATTCATAATAGTAGAAAGGGTTCGCCAGTCATAATAAGGAATGAGGGTCGCCAGTCATAATAGGAGAAAGGGTTCGCCAGTCATAATAATGGATGAGGGTCGCCAGTCATAATACTAAAAAGGGTTCGCCAGTCATAAAAGTAGAAGGGGTTCGCCAGTCATAATGGTAGAAGGGGTTCGCAAGTCATAATGGTAGATGAGGGTCGCCAGTCATAATAGTAGAAAGGGTTCGCCAGTCATAATAATGGACGAGGGTCGCCAGTCATAATAATGGATGAGGGTCGCCAGTCATAATAGGAGAAAGGGTTCGCCAGTCATAATAATGGATGAGGGTCGCCAGTCATAATACTAAAAGGGGTTCGCCAGTCATAATAGTAGAAGGGGTTCGCAAGTCATAATGGTAGATGAGGGTCGCTATTCATAATAGTAGAAGGGGTTCGCCAGTCATAATGGTAGATGAGGGTCGCTATTCATAATAGTAGATGGGGTTCGCCAGTCATAATGATAGATGAGGGTCGCTATTCATAATAGTAGAAAGGGTTCGCCAGTCATAATAAGGAATGAGGGTCGCCAGTCAGAATAGGAGAAAGGGTTCGCCAGTCATAATAATGGATGAGGGTCGCCAGTCATAATACTAAAAAGGGTTCGCCAGTCATAAAAGTAGAAGGGGTTCGCCAGTCATAATGGTAGAAGGGGTTCGCAAGTCATAATGGTAGATGGGGGTCGCTATTCATAATAGTAGAAAGGGTTCGCCAGTCATAATAATGGATGAGGGTCGCCAGTCATAATAATGGATGAGGGTCGCCAGTCATAATAGGAGGAAGGGTTCGCCAGTCATAATAATGGATGAGGGTCGCCAGTCATAATACTAAAAGGGGTTCGCTAGTCATAATAGTAGAAGGGGTTCGCAAGTCATAATGGTAGATGAGGGTCGCTATTCATAATAGTAGAAAGGGTTCGCCAGTCATAATAATGGATGAGGGTCGCCAGTCATAATAGGAGAAAGGGTTCGCCAGTCATAATAATGGATGAGGGTCGCCAGTCATAATACTAAAAGGGGTTCGCCAGACATAAAAGTAGAAGGGGTTCGCCAGTCATAATGGTAGATGAGGGTCACTATTCATAATAGTAGAAGGGGTTCGCCAGTCATAATGGTAGATGAGGGTCGCTATTCATAATAGTAGAAAGGGTTCGCCAGTCATAATGGTAGATGAGGGTCGCTATTCATAATAGTAGAAGGGGTTCGCCAGTCATAATGGTAGATGAGGGTCGCTATTCATAATAGTAGAAAGGGTTCGCCAGTCATAATAATAGATCAGGGTCGCCAGTCATAATAATAAAAGGGGTTCGCCAGTCATAATGGTAGATGAGAGTCGCTATTCATAATAGTAGAAAGGGTTCGCCAGTCATAATAATGAATGAGGGTCGCCAGTCATAATAGGAGAATGGGTTCGCCAGTCATAAAAATGGATGAGGGTCGCCAGTCAAAATACTAAAAGGGGTTCGCCCGTCATAAAGGTAGAAGGGGTTCGCCAGTCATAATGGTAGATGAGGGTCGCTATTCATAAAAGTAGAAGGGGTTCGCCAGTCATAATGGTAGATGAGGGTCGCTATTCATAATAGTAGAAAGGGTTCGCCAGTCATAATAATGGATGAGGGTCGCCAGTCATAATACTAAAAGGGGTTCGCCAGTCATAAAAGTAGAAGGGGTTCGCCAGTCATAATGGTGGATGAGGGTCGCTATTCATAATAGTAGAAAGGGTTCGCCAATCATAATAATGGATTGGGGTCGCCAGTCATAATAGAAGAAAGGGTTCGCCAGTCATAATAGTAGATGGGGGTCGATTTTCATAATAGTAGAAGGGGTTCGCCAGTCAAAATGGTAGCTGAGGTAGATGGTAGATTTTGCGTATTGACCTTCAACCCACTACATTTAGCAAATGAATCCAAAATATTTAGTACATTACAGAAACTGGCAGCTGCAACATTGAGAAATAAAACTGTGTCATCCGCATTTTAAAGAACTTTGTATTTTTTAAGCCAACATAAATTCGTTTGGCAGAGTGTGAATTTCGAATTAACAACCCAAGACTTTTAGCGCTTAACAAAAACGAATCTTAATGTCATTTGCCCATTGACTATAACACTAGAAAATGCATTCTGATCAAGTATTCTTATTCATGTCATGAAAGATTTGCCAAATTTAAAAATGGAAAGCGTTTTAAACAAAAAATCATGAAAAATCAGAAATCAGGAATATGTTTCTTCTCCATATACACAATTAAATAATACAAAATTTTCCTATTTTCACCAATAAATCGTCCAGACAAGAATCCTGATTGATTAACATGAATAATTATATGGTAATACTTTTTAAAGTCTGTGAGCAATACAACTTTACAACAGTTTACAAACAACATTCAACAATGAAATTGATCTCCAATTTTTGATGAAATGTCTTACTTTGTCACCTTAAGGAATTAATGTTATCAAGCCATTATTGTTTGTGAGATGGATAATTTTCCAGAAATATAAGCAAAATTCATACTTCGTACCAAGAATATACCTAAGTCCTGAAAGAATGCTTTAAAAAAATCAGTTGTAAATCCATCTCGTCCAGGAGGCTTATTATTTTTCATATTTTTTTAATGCAAAATCAACTTCACTGTAAGATATTTCTCCTTCTAAAGAAGAATCGTCTTCCTCTGTAAGACTATGGAAACTCTCTTCTCTAATAAGATAAAAAAAAAGTTCTTCAGCATCACTATTTCCATGATATTTATATTTATATAACTGTTCATTATATGACCCAATTTCTCTTAAGATGTCTGTTTGTTCTTGCAATACTGTACCATTATCATGAATCAATTCAACAAATGTTGAATAGGGGGGGGGGGCGGAATTTTTTTCAGACATATTTTCCCCGATCGGCCACTCGAAGATAATTTTTGGTTTCTTTGAAGGGGTAATCCTAATACTCACTTCTTAGCTTTATTCCTATGAATAAACATTTATAGACAATATCATCTTTATTTATATAATGTGAGCGCGAAGCGCGAGCTAATTTTTTGGAAATCCTTTGTATTTTTTCTGAAAAAGATGTGCATGCAAATGAATAACTACTACGAACGTGAAGCGCGAGCAGAAATGACTGAATGGCTGATTTTGTGGACAACTCTCCATTTGTTTTGTACACATATTTTCAGATTTTCCCCTTTATTTTACATATTTCACATTATCACCTCCTGACCTTGACATATATGGTGTGGATTATATTTTCCCATGACATATGTTGTGCTCAGAAGGAGGCAAGATGCAACTTGAAAGATAATGAGGAAAATCTGAAAATTTGTGTACAAAACAAATGGAGAGTTGTCCACAAAATCAGCCATATTGAAGCACGTTTGCCAATTTAAGGATGCCCTTAGAAAGTACAACAAGAGTTTTCAAACTCCCATAACTTGCTTATTTCATAACCGATTTTGATGAAACTTTTTTTAAATTGATCCTTTCATTTTACTCTTTCAAGTAAAATTGCTTTTTTTCTTGGATTTTGGTTTCCTTTAATATAGCGAGCGCAAAGCGCGAGCAGAAATTGTTAATATAATATATTAAAAAGAAAACAAGGAAAAATATATTTTTTGAAATGGAAAAGGAAGGAAAGCGGGAAGAACGAAAGAAAAACATTTGAGAAAGAACAAATCATTCTGAAATAGACCTATATAGTGCAATAGCATGATGGGAAATAAATTAAAAGATGGCAAACAATAGCGGGAAATGAAGGTAGAATGGAATTAGTTAAAAGCTAAATTGGAAAACAAAGAAAAGGGACAAGAAATAAAAACTTAATAACACGACCGGGCTGACGAGGATAGAAAATAAAGAGCGAGAAGAAAGAGGAACTGCATACAACATTGTGCTATTAGCTTGCTAAATTTTATGCAAAAAAAGCTACCGGGGCTTTGCCCCAGACCCCAAGCAGTAGGGGCTCTTCATCTATGACCTTCAAATGGCTCTATTACATCCCCCCCCCTTTAGGGACAGTTCCTACATTAAGCTTTACGTTCAATCACTGGCGTACAGGCGCGGGAGGGGGGTCTTGGTTCAACACCCAAGAGGAAATAAAAGAATTTATGGGAGACAACGTATAATGAAATGAATGGAAACAATGAAATGTGTTATTTGCTGAATATAATGGAGAAATCTATCACATAATTAGAATTTAATTTCAATAGGCATTTTTTTTCCAGCTCGCTTGCTCGCTGGCGACTTCCCCCCACATTGGTATATGTTTTGCCCCCTCAAAATATTTGGTTCAACTGGGTTGAATAAATGTGTTGTGTAAAAGCTATATTCTGTATATACCCGCAATTTGATTAAATAGCGGCAATCTGCGAGGTTTAAATGGCTTTGATATCAAGAAGTTCCGGGGGCTCCGCCCCAGACCCCAAACGCATAGCACTGCCGTATATGAGTATGGAAGGGTTGGGCCATGGTCCCCAAAAGTTTTACCATGTAAAAAAAGATATCTCAAATTTAGATTCTCATGAAAAGGTGATTTTTTTCTCGCTTCGCTCGCTCGGGACTTATATTAAGCAGCTTTTTTAGCACATGCGCCATACTGCGCCCCTTGATTTTGGTTTTGTTTACTCTGCACGCTACTGCCGCAAATAATCCTGTTAACAGTGGCGTACAGATCACAAAAAAGGGATGGAAAGAGAGAAGAGTGAAATATATTCTCTGGATATCATGTCAAAATCTATCACAAAATTGGATTTTTGTATTAAAAATGTCAAAATTTTTGCTCGCTCGCATCGCTCTCTCGCACCTTTTTTTAAAAGATAAATTCTGCCTGATACACAATGTCTTGCCCTTTCGAAATCGTCGCCTAATTACACCATTGCGCCTGTTTATTCCATGATATGACTGGGAAATTTTTGTCTCTTGCCCCCCCCCCCTCCCCTTGGCCACCGACCCCTGTTATGCCGCTGTTTACACCTAACAAGTGGAATGCCTCTGGCCGTCTCACCTGCATCACGCGGTTCAATATAGCAGCAGTGCTGACTTTGCATACTACTCTGACTCGCACAAGATGTTCAGTGATACATGGTTACTCTTATGTCCTCTTTTTATGAACTAGACCAATAAACTTACAGAGATATGATGGTTATTCAACAAAAAACCCCAACATGGCCAAAGTTCATTGACCTTACATGACCTTTGACCTTGATCATGTGACCTGAAACTCGAACAGGATGTTCAGTGATACTTGATTACTCTTATGTACAAGTTTCATGAATCAGATCCATAAACTTTCAAAGTTATGATGGTAATTCAACAGATACACCCAATTCGGCTTAAGTTCATTGACCTTTGACCTTGGACATGTGACCTGAAACACGCACAGGATGTTCAGTGATACTTGATTACTCTAATGTCCAAGTTTAACGAACTAGACCAATAAACTTTCAAAGTTATGATGGTAATTCAACAGATATCCCCGATTCGGCCAAAGTTCATTGACCCTAAATGACCTTTGACCTTAATCATGAGACCTGAAACTTGCACAAAATGTTCAGTGATGCTTGATTACTATTATGTCCAAGTTTCATGAATCAGATCCATAAACTTTCAAAGTTATGATGGGAATTCAACAGATATCCCCAATTCGGCCAAAGTTCATTGACCCTAAATGACCTTTGACCTTGATCATGTGACCTGAAACTTGCACAAAATGTTCAGTGATGCTTGATTACTATTATGTCCAAGTTTCATGAATCAGATCCATAAACTTTCAAAGTTATGATGGGAATTCAACAGATATCCCCAATTCGTCCAAAGTTCATTGACCCTAAATGACCTTTGACCTTGGTCATGTGACATGAAACTCATGCAGGATGTTCATTGATACTTGATTAACCTTATGTCCAAGTTTCATGAACTAGGTCCATATATTTTCTAAGTTATGATGACATTTCAAAAACTTAACCTCAGGTTAAGATTGCGATGTTGATTCCTCCAACATGGTCTAAGTTCATTGACCCTAAATGACCTTTGACCTTGGTCATGTGACATGAAACTCTAATAGGATGTTCAGTAATACTTGATTAACCTTATGGCCAAGTTTTATTAACTAGGTCCATATACTTTCTAAGTTATGATTTCATTTCAAAAACTTAACCTCAGGTTAAGATTTGATGTTGACGCCGCCGCCGCCGCCGCCGCCGCCGTCGCCGCCGCCGTCGCCGTCGCCGTCGGAAAAGCGGCGCCTATAGTCTCACTTGCTTCGCAGGTGAGACAAAAACGGGACACTCCATTCATGTTTTGTAAATCATGAAAAGGATGAGTAATTGGATATCTTTCTACATTGAGCGCAAAGCGCGAGCACAATTTTTTTTATATTGTGGAATAAAACTGGTTAATGATTATACAGAGAACAAGCTGCGTATCTGAATAAACGCGCGCGTGTTTCAGATTTAGACCTAGAATCTGAGTGGGCATTCTAAATACCTTTTGTCATCGTTAAAATCGATAAAGTGTGAGCGCGAAGCGCGAGCTTAAAACATTTGATATTCCGATCTGAAAAGGGTCAATTTAAGCTCTGTATTTCAAGCACTTTGTAGGAAAAATTGTGAGGTGGATATGGATGAGATTTAAAAAAAAGAGTTTCATTATTTTAATTTCATTCAAAAGTTTCATTATTATTACTTTGAGTTTTGACATAGGACCAGGACATTCCAAGAGCATTGTGTCATCATATGAAAATTATGACTATAAGAAAAAAAGGGACAATTTGATTCTTAAATTAATATCTTATTTATTAACCTAATAAGCCTAATGTGAGAGCGTGAAATCTATTAATATTATGACCTGAAAACTATACATTTAAAGCACTTTTGTATTTATGATTTATGAAGAAGATGCATGAGTTGATAGATTTTCAACAATCAATGCGAGCTATAATCGCGAGCCGAAATTTTTAAAAATTCAGACCATAAAACAAAAAAGTTTTGCTGAGCACTTTTTAAAAATCACTTTGTAAATCAAACAAAATAATGAAAATACGATTTCTGAGCTGAAATATGTTTTCTATGTTGACTTCAAATTTTAATATTCAATCTCCATATTGATATGTAAATCACCTTACATGCAATGCAAGCGAGAAGCGCAATTTTTTTTTTATAGTGACATTAAGGATTTTAAAAATCATTTTCCTAGGCTTCCCCTCATCTTATTTTATTCACTCGTCTTCCTCTTCTTGTGTTTCCCCTTCTTTTTTCTCCTCTCTTTTCCCTTCTTTTTCTTTTTTCTCTCTTTCTTTCTTTCTTTCTTTCTTTCTTCCCCCTTTTAATTTGTTTGCTCCGCCAATGGGGGGGGGGTGGGCCCCTCGGACCCCCTAGATCCGCCTATGAACAGTGTATAAAAAAACAACTGATAATCAATAATAAATCTGAGTTTCTCTTTTCTAACAGTTTCAAAAGCTTTACCATGAAGACAATATCAAGATACTGTAAAAACATTTAGCTAACACAATCTCTAAACTGATCATTGTGTGATCGGTACGATATCCTAAATCAATATTTAGGATATCGTGGAGGTGCCGTGGCCGAGTGGTCTAAGGCGCCTGGCTATACATGGAAAGTCCGGGGTTCGATCCCCGGCCGCAGCAGCTATGCCCGTGAGCAAGGCATTTAATCTACAATGCTCTTTTATCCTGCTTTCAAATAAATGGAAATGCTGTATGCATTATTGGTAACTAGGTGTGCACTTGTTTTAAAAAAAAAAATAAAAAAAAAAAAAAAATATCACATTTTCTATAACCAAAGAAATAATATCTGAAGATATCAAAAAATAATGTTTTCTACCTTGCTTCAATGGTGTGGGCTGTCTCCAAGTATAACATTTTGGATTTGGATTTAACTGACGCCATGGATCAACTAAATTAACTCACTGACTCAAAACTTTGGACCAGGTTCCAATCACCACATAGGATTTTATGAGGATCATCATAGTCCAATAAGATACTTTCAATACATCTAAAAAATTTAGGGTCATTTTGCCCATACAATGAAATCAATGAAATAAGGAACATACTTTCCATCAGTGTCGCATTTTACTCTCTTAATAACAAGTTGTATGTTTTTATCAAATAATATAGCATTGCATTAGACGATATATATGAGAAAAAACCTTCCTCCCACTCCTTTAAGATGCTTTCTTCCAAATCCTTTACAAAATGAGTGTCCTGTAAACAATGAATATTTGTTTATTTTCCTTTTCAAAAAATGAAATATATAATATGAAGGAATAATTTCATGCTCATATCATATTCAACATCAACTAAAAAAAAGTATAATATAGATAGAAAAGACATTTTTCTTAAAAAAAAACCTCTATTAAAAAAAAGGCTTTTAGAAAATACTGTGGTACAGGTTTGGGTCAACACTATCTTAAATGCATATATTCAAAGAAGATTTCCTTGTTATTGGAATCATTCACAATCTACACCTTTTCGCCTAAAGATAATTTGATTTTTTTTTAGGGGAGGGTGTCATTTCTAACAACTTCTGCTGGTTATGATGAAAAAAAAATCGCCGTAGTTAAAAAAAAATGCCCTTTTTCAAAAGGAAAAAGCCTTTTGGCAAAATGAAATGTGCTCTTTTTTCAAAACTAAATACTGTTCTTGAAGTCCAACAAAACATTTCAGGATGGTCACAAAAGTAATGTCAATAACATGAGATAATTTATCTTTCTAAAGGGTGTCATTTTTAATAGCTCCTGCTGGTTATGATTTAAAAAAAATCCCATTTTTCAAAATAAAATGTGCTCTTATTCGAAATTAAATACCCTTTTTGAACTACAATATAATACATATTAGGCTTGAAAATCACAATTTTTTTGTGTTCTCACGCTTTGCGCCCACCTCAGCTATTATGTAGCAAAGTTCCCTTCTACTGACAGGCGAACCCCTTCCACTATCATGGTTAACGACCCTCTTCTACTAATAAGACTAGCGACCCTCATCTACTATTATGACTAGCAAACCCCTACTACACTGTAAAGATTAATTGCTAATTCAGCACTTACAGTGCTTGTATAGTGACTGCACTACTAGTGCTGATTTTCTAGTTCAAATTTAAACTAGAAAACCAACACTCCCAGTGCAATCACTATACAATCACTGTAAGCGCTAAATTAGCACCTAATTTTTTACAATGTACTATTATGACTGGCGACCCTCATCCATTATTATGACTGGCGAACCCCATCTACTATTATGACTAGCGACCCTCATCTACCATTATGACTGGCGAACCCTTTCTCCTATTATGACTGGCGACCATTATTATGACTGGCAAACCCTTTCTACTATTATGAATAGCGACCCTTATCCACCATTATGACTGGCGAACCCCATCTACTATTATGACTAGCGACCCTCATCTACCATTATGACTGGCGAACCCCTTCTACTATTATGACTGGCGACCCTCATCCATTATTATGACTGACGAACCCTTTCTATTATTATGAATAGCGACCCTCATCCACTATTATGACTGGCGAACCCCTTCTACTATTATGACTAGCGACCCTCATCTGCCATTATGACTGGCGAACCCCTTCTAATATTATGACTAGAGACCCTCATCCATTATTATGACTGGCGAACCCTTTCTACTATTATGAATAGCGACCCTCATCTACCATTATGACTGGCGAACCCCTTCTACTATTATGACTGGCGACCCTCATCCACTATTATGAATGGCGACCCTTATGATCAACGAACCCTTTTCCTCCTTATGACTGGCGACCCTCTTCCTTTATTATGACTAGCGACCCTCTTGTTTGATTATGAATGGCGACCCTCATCCATTATTATGACTGGCGAACCCCATCTACTATTATGACTAGCGACCCTCATCTACCATTATGACTGGCGAACCCCTTTTAATATTATGACTGGCGACCCTCATCCATTATTATGACTGGCGAACCCTTTCTACTATTATGAATAGCGACCCTCATCCACTATTATGACTGGCGAACCCATCTACTATTATGACTAGCGACCCTCATCTGCCATTATGTCAGGCGAACCCCTTCTAATATTATGACTGGCGACCCTCATCTATTATTATGACTGGCGAACCCCATCTACTATTATGACTAGCGACCCTCATCTGCCATTATGACTGGCGAACCCCTTCTAATATTATGACTGGCGACCCTCATCTATTATTATGACTGGCGAACCCCATCTACTATTATGACTAGCGACCCTCATCTGCCATTATGACTGGCGAACCCCTTCTAATATTATGACTGGCGACCCTCATCCATTATTATGACTGGCGAACCCCATCTACTATTATGACTAACGACCCTCATCTACCATTATGACTGGCGAACCCCTTCTACTATTATGACTGGCGACCCTCATCCATTATTATGACTGGCGAACCCTTTCTACTATTATGAATAGCGACCCTCATCTACCATTATGACTGGCGAACCCCTTCTACTATTATGACTGGCGACCCTCATCCACTATTATGAATGGCGACCCTTATGATCAACGAACCCTTTTCCTCCTTATGACTGGCGACCCTCTTCCTTTATTATGACTAGCGACCCTCTTGTTTGATTATGAATGGCGACCCTCATCCATTATTATGACTGGCGAACCCTTTCTTCTATTATGAATAGCGACCCTCATCTACCATTATGACTGGCGTACCCCTTCAACTATTATGACTGGCGACCCTCATCTATTATTATGACTAGCGAACCCTTTCTACTATTATGAATAGCGACCCTCTTCTACCATTATGACTGGCGAACCCCTTTTAATATTATGACTGGCGACCCTCATCCATTATTATGACTGGCGAACCCTTTCTACTATTATGAATAGCGACCCTCATCCACTATTATGACTGGCGAACCCCATCTACTATTATGACTAGCGACCCTCATCTGCCATTATGACTGGCGAACCCCTTCTAATATTATGACTGGCGACCCTCATCTATTATTATGACTGGCGAACCCCATCTACTATTATGACTAGCGACCCTCATCTGCCATGACTGGCGAACCCCTTCTAATATTATGACTGGCGACCCTCATCCATTATTATGACTGGCGAACCCCATCTACTATTATGACTAACGACCCTCATCCATTATTATGACTGGCGAACCCTTTCTACTATTATGAATAGCGACCCTCATCTACCATTATGACTGGCGAACCCCATCTACTATTATGACTAGCGACCCTCATCTGCCATTATGACTGGCGAACCCCTTCTAATATTATGACTGGCGACCCTCATCTATTATTATGACTGGCGAACCCCATCTACTGTTATGACTAGCGACCCTCATCTGCCATTATGACTGGCGAACCCCTTCTAATATTATGACTGGCGACCCTCATCTATTATTATGACTGGCGAACCCCATCTACTATTATAACTAGCGACCCTCATCTGCCATTATGACTGGCGAACCCCTTCTAATATTATGACTGGCGACCCTCATCCATTATTATGACTGGCGAACCCCATCTACTATTATGACTAACGACCCTCATCTACCATTATGACTGGCGAACCCCTTCTACTATTATGACTTGCGACCCTCATCCATTATTATGACTGACGAACCCTTTCTATTATTATGAATAGCGACCCTCATCCACTATTATGACTGGCGAACCCCTTCTACTATTATGACTGGCGACCCTCATCTGCCATTATGACTGGCGAACCCCTTCTAATATTATGACTAGCGACCCTCATCCATTATTATGACTGGCAAACCCTTTCTACTATTATGAATAGCGACCCTCATCTACCATTATGACTGGCGAACCCCTTCTACTATTATGACTGGCGACCCTCATCCACTATTATGAATGGCGACCCTTATGATCAACGAACCCTTTTCCTCCTTATGACTGGCGACCCTCTTCCTTTATTATGACTAGCGACCCTCTTGTTTGATTATGAATGGCGACCCTCATCCATTATTATGACTGGCGAACCCCATCTACTATTATGACTAGCGACCCTCATCTACCATTATGACTGGCGAACCCCTTTTAATATTATGACTGGCGACCCTCATCCATTATTATGACTGGCGAACCCTTTCTACTATTATGAATAGCGACCCTCATCCACTATTATGACTGGCGAACCCCATCTACTATTATGACTAGCGACCCTCATCTGCCATTATGTCAGGCGAACCCCTTCTAATATTATGACTGGCGACCCTCATCTATTATTATGACTGGCGAACCCCATCTACTATTATGACTAGCGACCCTCATCTGCCATTATGACTGGCGAACCCCTTCTAATATTATGACTGGCGACCCTCATCTATTATTATGACTGGCGAACCCCATCTACTATTATGACTAGCGACCCTCATCTGCCATTATGACTGGCGAACCCCTTCTAATATTATGACTGGCGACCCTCATCCATTATTATGACTGGCGAACCCCATCTACTATTATGACTAACGACCCTCATCTACCATTATGACTGGCGAACCCCTTCTACTATTATGACTGGCGACCCTCATCCATTATTATGACTGGCGAACCCTTTCTACTATTATGAATAGCGACCCTCATCTACCATTATGACTGGCGAACCCCTTCTACTATTATGACTGGCGACCCTCATCCACTGTTATGAATGGCGACCCTTATGATCAACGAACCCTTTTCCTCCTTATGACTGGCGACCCTCTTCCTTTATTATGACTAGCGACCCTCTTGTTTGATTATGAATGGCGACCCTCATCCATTATTATGACTGGCGAACCCTTTCTTCTATTATGAATAGCGACCCTCATCTACCATTATGACTGGCGTACCCCTTCAACTA
Organism: Lytechinus variegatus; assembly: GCF_018143015.1. Taxonomy (NCBI): domain Eukaryota; kingdom Metazoa; phylum Echinodermata; class Echinoidea; order Temnopleuroida; family Toxopneustidae; genus Lytechinus; species Lytechinus variegatus. Next base: position 29,045,471 of record NC_054740.1, read on the forward strand.
TTATGACTGGCGACCCTCATCTATTATTATGACTAGCGAACCCTTTCTACTATTATGAATAGCGACCCTTATCTACCATTATGACTGGCGAACCCTATCTACTATTATGACTAGCGACCCTCTTCTACCATTATGACTGGCGAACCCCTTTTAATATTATGACTGGCGACCCTCATCCATTATTATGACTGGCGAACCCTTTCTACTATTATGAATAGCGACCCTCATCCACTATTATGACTGGCGAACCCCATCTACTATTATGACTAGCGACCCTCATCTGCCATTATGACTGGCGAACCCCTTCTAATATTATGACTGGCGATCCTCATCTATTATTATGACTGGCGAACCCCATCTACTATTATGACTAGCGACCCTCATCTGCCATTATGACTGGCGAACCCCTTCTAATATTATGACTAGCGACCCTCATCTGCCATTATGACTGGCGAACCCCTTCTAATATTATGACTGGCGACCCTCATCTATTATTATGACTGGCGAACCCCATCTACTATTATGACTAGCGACCCTCATCTGCCATGACTGGCGAACCCCTTCTAATATTATGACTGGCGACCCTCATCCATTATTATGACTGGCGAACCCCATCTACTATTATGACTAACGACCCTCATCCATTATTATGACTGGCGAACCCTTTCTACTATTATGAATAGCGACCCTCATCTACCATTATGACTGGCGAACCCCATCTACTATTATGACTAGCGACCCTCATCTGCCATTATGACTGGCGAACCCCTTCTAATATTATGACTGGCGACCCTCATCTATTATTATGACTGGCGAACCCCATCTACTGTTATGACTAGCGACCCTCATCTGCCATTATGACTGGCGAACCCCTTCTAATATTATGACTGGCGACCCTCATCTATTATTATGACTGGCGAACCCCATCTACTATTATAACTAGCGACCCTCATCTGCCATTATGACTAGCGAACCCCTTCTAATATTATGACTGGCGACCCTCATCCATTATTATGACTGGCGAACCCCATCTACTATTATGACTAACGACCCTCATCTACCATTATGACTGGCGAACCCCTTCTACTATTATGACTTGCGACCCTCATCCATTATTATGACTGACGAACCCTTTCTATTATTATGAATAGCGACCCTCATCCACTATTATGACTGGCGAACCCCTTCTACTATTATGTCTGGCGACCCTCATCTGCCATTATGACTGGCGAACCCCTTCTAATATTATGACTAGAGACCCTCATCCATTATTATGACTGGCGAACCCTTTCTACTATTATGAATAGCGACCCTCATCTACCATTATGACTGGCGAACCCCTTCTACTATTATGACTGGCGACCCTCATCCACTATTATGAATGGCGACCCTTATGATCAACGAACCCTTTTCCTCCTTATGACTGGCGACCCTCTTCCTTTATTATGACTAGCGACCCTCTTGTTTGATTATGAATGGCGACCCTCATCCATTATTATGACTGGCGAACCCCATCTACTATTATGACTAGCGACCCTCATCTACCATTATGACTGGCGAACCCCTTTTAATATTATGACTGGCGACCCTCATCCATTATTATGACTGGCGAACCCTTTCTACTATTATGAATAGCGACCCTCATCCACTATTATGACTGGCGAACCCCATCTACTATTATGACTAGCGACCCTCATCTGCCATTATGTCAGGCGAACCCCTTCTAATATTATGACTGGCGACCCTCATCTATTATTATGACTGGCGAACCCCATCTACTATTATGACTAGCGACCCTCATCTGCCATTATGACTGGCGAACCCCTTCTAATATTATGACTGGCGACCCTCATCTATTATTATGACTGGCGAACCCCATCTACTATTATGACTAGCGACCCTCATCTGCCATTATGACTGGCGAACCCCTTCTAATATTATGATTGGCGACCCTCATCCATTATTATGACTGGCGAACCCCATCTACTATTATGACTAACGACCCTCATCTACCATTATGACTGGCGAACCCCTTCTACTATTATGACTGGCGACCCTCATCCATTATTATGACTGGCGAACCCTTTCTACTATTATGAATAGCGACCCTCATCTACCATTATGACTGGCGAACCCCTTCTACTATTATGACTGGCGACCCTCATCCACTATTATGAATGGCGACCCTTATGATCAACGAACCCTTTTCCTCCTTATGACTAGCGACCCTCTTCCTTTATTATGACTAGCGACCCTCTTGTTTGATTATGAATGGCGACCCTCATCCATTATTATGACTGGCGAACCCTTTCTTCTATTATGAATAGCAACCCTCATCTACCATTATGACTGGCGTACCCCTTCAACTATTATGACTGGCGACCCTCATCTATTATTATGACTAGCGAACCCTTTCTACTATTATGAATAGCGACCCTTATCTACCATTATGACTGGCGAACCCTATCTACTATTATGACTAGCGACCCTCTTCTACCATTATGACTGGCGAACCCCTTTTAATATTATGACTGGCGACCCTCATCCATTATTATGACTGGCGAACCCTTTCTACTATTATGAATAGCGACCCTCATCCACTATTATGACTGGCGAACCCCATCTACTATTATGACTAGCGACCCTCATCTGCCATTATGACTGGCGAACCCCTTCTAATATTATGACTGGCGACCCTCATCTATTATTATGACTGGCGAACCCCATCTACTATTATGACTAGCAACCCTCATCTGCCATTATGACTGGCGAACCCCTTCTAGTATTATGACTAGCGACCCTCATCTGCCATTATGACTGGCGAACCCCTTCTAATATTATGACTGGCGACCCTCATCTATTATTATGACTGGCGAACCCCATCTACTATTATGACTAGCGACCCTCATCTGCCATGACTGGCGAACCCCTTCTAATATTATGACTGGCGACCCTCATCCATTATTATGACTGGCGAACCCCATCTACTATTATGACTAACGACCCTCATCCATTATTATGACTGGCGAACCCTTTCTACTATTATGAATAGCGACCCTCATCTACCATTATGACTGGCGAACCCCATCTACTATTATGACTAGCGACCCTCATCTGCCATTATGACTGGCGAACCCCTTCTAATATTATGACTGGCGACCCTCATCTATTATTATGACTGGCGAACCCCATCTACTGTTATGACTAGCGACCCTCATCTGCCATTATGACTGGCGAACCCCTTCTAATATTATGACTGGCGACCCTCATCTATTATTATGACTGGCGAACCCCATCTACTATTATAACTAGCGACCCTCATCTGCCATTATGACTGGCGAACCCCTTCTAATATTATGACTGGCGACCCTCATCCATTATTATGACTGGCGAACCCCATCTACTATTATGACTAACGACCCTCATCTACCATTATGACTGGCGAACCCCTTCTACTATTATGACTTGCGACCCTCATCCATTATTATGACTGACGAACCCTTTCTATTATTATGAATAGCGACCCTCATCCACTATTATGACTGGCGAACCCCTTCTACTATTATGACTGGCGACCCTCATCTGCCATTATGACTGGCGAACCCCTTCTAATATTATGACTAGCGACCCTCATCCATTATTATGACTGGCGAACCCTTTCTACTATTATGAATAGCGACCCTCATCCACTATTATGACTGGCGAACCCCATCTACTATTATCACTAGCGACCCTCATCTGCCATTATGACTGGCGAACCCCTTCTAATATTATGACTGGCGACCCTCATCTATTATTATGACTGGCGAACCCCATCTACTATTATGACTAGCGACCCTCATCTGCCATTATGACTGGCGAACCCCTTCTAATATTATGACTAGCGACCCTCATCTGCCATTATGACTGGCGAACCCCTTCTAATATTATGACTGGCGACCCTCATCTATTATTATGACTGGCGAACCCCATCTACTATTATGACTAGCGACCCTCATCTGCCATTATGACTGGCGAACCCCTTCTAATATTATGACTGGCGACCCTCATCCATTATTATGACTGGCGAACCCCATCTACTATTATGACTAACGACCCTCATCCATTATTATGACTGGCGAACCCTTTCTACTATTATGAATAGCGACCCTCATCTACCATTATGACTGGCGAACCCCATCTACTATTATGACTAGCGACCCTCATCTGCCATTATGACTGGCGAACCCCTTCTAATATTATGACTGGCGACCCTCATCTATTATTATGACTGGCGAACCCCATCTACTGTTATGACTAGCGACCCTCATCTGCCATTATGACTGGCGAACCCCATCTACTATTATGACTAACGACCCTCATCTACCATTATGACTGGCGAACCCCTTCTACTATTATGACTGGCGACCCTCATCCATTATTATGACTGACGAACCCTTTCTATTATTATGAATAGCGACCCTCATCCACTATTATGACTGGCGAACCCCATCTACTATTATGACTAACGACCCTCATCTACCATTATGACTGGCGAACCCCTTCTACTATTATGACTGGCGACCCTCATCCATTATTATGACTGACGAACCCTTTCTATTATTATGAATAGCGACCCTCATCCACTATTATGACTGGCGAACCCCTTCTACTATTATGACTGGCGACCCTCATCTGCCATTATGACTGGGGAACCCCTTCTAATATTATGACTAGCGACCCTCATCCATTATTATGACTGGCGAACCCTTTCTACTATTATGAATAGCGACCCTCATCCACTATTATGACTGGCGAACCCCATCTACTATTATGACTAGCGACCCTCATCTGCCATTATGACTGGCGAACCCCTTCTAATATTATGACTGGCGACCCTCATCTATTATTATGACTGGCGAACCCCATCTACTATTATGACTAGCGACCCTCATCTGCCATTATGACTGGCGAACCCCTTCTAATATTATGACTAGCGACCCTCATCTGCCATTATGACTGGCGAACCCCTTCTAATATTATGACTGGCGACCCTCATCTATTATTATGACTGGCGAACCCCATCTACTATTATGACTAGCGACCCTCATCTGCCATTATGACTGGCGAACCCCTTCTAATATTATGACTGGCGACCCTCATCCATTATTATGACTGGCGAACCCCATCTACTATTATGACTAACGACCCTCATCCATTATTATGACTGGCGAACCCTTTCTACTATTATGAATAGCGACCCTCATCTACCATTATGACTGGCGAACCCCATCTACTATTATGACTAGCGACCCTCATCTGCCATTATGACTGGCGAACCCCTTCTAATATTATGACTGGCGACCCTCATCTATTATTATGACTGGCGAACCCCATCTACTGTTATGACTAGCGACCCTCATCTGCCATTATGACTGGCGAACCCCTTCTAATATTATGACTGGCGACCCTCATCTATTATTATGACTGGCGAACCCCATCTACTATTATAACTAGCGACCCTCATCTGCCATTATGACTAGCGAACCCCTTCTAATATTATGACTGGCGACCCTCATCCATTATTATGACTGGCGAACCCCATCTACTATTATGACTAACGACCCTCATCTACCATTATGACTGGCGAACCCCTTCTACTATTATGACTGGCGACCCTCATCCATTATTATGACTGACGAACCCTTTCTATTATTATGAATAGCGACCCTCATCCACTATTATGACTGGCGAACCCCTTCTACTATTATGACTGGCGACCCTCATCTGCCATTATGACTGGCGAACCCCTTCTAATATTATGACTAGAGACCCTCATCCATTATTATGACTGGCGAACCCTTTCTACTATTATGAATAGCGACCCTCATCTACCATTATGACTGGCGAACCCCTTCTACTATTATGACTGGCGACCCTCATCCACTATTATGAATGGCGACCCTTATGATCAACGAACCCTTTTCCTCCTTATGACTGGCGACCCTCTTCCTTTATTATGACTAGCGACCCTCTTGTTTGATTATGAATGGCGACCCTCATCCATTATTATGACTGGCGAACCCCATCTACTATTATGACTAGCGACCCTCATCTACCATTATGACTGGCGAACCCCTTTTAATATTATGACTGGCGACCCTCATCCATTATTATGACTGGCGAACCCTTTCTACTATTATGAATAGCGACCCTCATCCACTATTATGACTGGCGAACCCCATCTACTATTATGACTAGCGACCCTCATCTGCCATTATGTCAGGCGAACCCCTTCTAATATTATGACTGGCGACCCTCATCTATTATTATGACTGGCGAACCCCATCTACTATTATGACTAGCGACCCTCATCTGCCATTATGACTGGCGAACCCCTTCTAATATTATGACTGGCGACCCTCATCTATTATTATGACTGGCGAACCCCATCTACTATTATGACTAGCGACCCTCATCTGCCATTATGACTGGCGAACCCCTTCTAATATTATGACTGGCGACCCTCATCCATTATTATGACTGGCGAACCCCATCTACTATTATGACTAACGACCCTCATCTACCATTATGACTGGCGAACCCCTTCTACTATTATGACTGGCGACCCTCATCCATTATTATGACTGGCGAACCCTTTCTACTATTATGAATAGCGACCCTCATCTACCATTATGACTGGCGAACCCCTTCTACTATTATGACTGGCGACCCTCATCCACTATTATGAATGGCGACCCTTGTGATCAACGAACCCTTTTCCTCCTTATGACTGGCGACCCTCTTCCTTTATTATGACTAGCGACCCTCTTGTTTGATTATGAATGGCGACCCTCATCCATTATTATGACTGGCGAACCCTTTCTTCTATTATGAATAGCAACCCTCATCTACCATTATGACTGGCGTACCCCTTCAACTATTATGACTGGCGACCCTCATCTATTATTATGACTAGCGAACCCTTTCTACTATTATGAATAGCGACCCTTATCTACCATTATGACTGGCGAACCCTATCTACTATTATGACTAGCGACCCTCTTCTACCATTATGACTGGCGAACCCCTTTTAATATTATGACTGGCGACCCTCATCCATTATTATGACTGGCGAACCCTTTCTACTATTATGAATAGCGACCCTCATCCACTATTATGACTGGCGAACCCCATCTACTATTATGACTAGCGACCCTCATCTGCCATTATGACTGGCGAACCCCTTCTAATATTATGACTGGCGACCCTCATCTATTATTATGACTGGCGAACCCCATCTACTATTATGACTAGCGACCCTCATCTGCCATTATGACTGGCGAACCCCTTCTAATATTATGACTGGCGACCCTCATCCATTATTATGACTGGCGAACCCCATCTACTATTATGACTAACGACCCTCATCCATTATTATGACTGGCGAACCCTTTCTACTATTATGAATAGCGACCCTCATCTACCATTATGACTGGCGAACCCCATCTACTATTATGACTAGCGACCCTCATCTGCCATTATGACTGGCGAACCCCTTCTAATATTATGACTGGCGACCCTCATCTATTATTATGACTGGCGAACCCCATCTACTGTTATGACTAGCGACCCTCATCTGCCATTATGACTGGCGAACCCCTTCTAATATTATGACTGGCGACCCTCATCCATTATTATGACTGGCGAACCCCATCTACTATTATGACTAACGACCCTCATCTGCCATTATGACTGGCGAACCCCTTCTAATATTATGACTGGCGACCCTCATCCATTATTATGATTGGCGAACCCTTTCTACTATTATGAATAGCGACCCTCATCTATTATGACTGGCGAACCCTTTCTACTATTATGACTGGCGACCCTCATCCACTATTATGAATGGCGACCCTTATGATCAACGAACCCTTTTCCTCCTTATGACTGGCGACCCTCTTCCTTTATTATGACTAGCGACCCTCTTGTTTGATTATGAATGGCGAACCCCATCGTTGATTATGACTTGCGACCTCTATGAACAAAGCCCCTTATGAATAGCGACCCTTATGACTATTATGACTAGCGGTCCTTATAACTAGCGGGTATTATGACCAGTGGTCCTTATGACTGGCGGGTGGACCCCAATTAACCAATCTGACTTTTATGCACACACAAATCCATTATTTATAAAAAACAAAATCCTGAAAATTCATGATCTTTACGAATTTCATTTGGGTACATTCATGTTTCAACTCTCAAAAGATGATTTACCGGAAATTTTTTCTTCCTTGTTTCAAAGAAACAACCTTATCCATTCTTACCCTACCCGCCAAAGGGACTCATTTCACCTTCCACGTACTCGTACGTTATTTGCTCAAAGAACAATTGTATTCGAAGGACCAAGGCTTTGGAATAATCTTCCAATCGAAATAACTAGCTGTTTATCTTTAAGTATGTTTAAATGTAAACTGAAATCATTTCTTTTGTCCAGTTATGGACACCGTTAAGACGCACTGGCTGAATATATGTAATATATTTGATTTGTACCTTTTTAAAGGTATAATGTGGTATATATTTTTTTCATTCTTCGCTCATCCCCCTCCTATATTTCACATTGTTCACTTTTCCTCTTATTCTTTACCCCTTGATTTTGTGCTAATGTTTGGCTTTTCCTTTATAGTATAATTATTCTTTAGTGTCCGATCTCCTTACGAACTTCATAATTACTTTAAGGAACCTGCAGACACTACAAGCTCTGCTTTTCATGCAGGTTCCTTCATATTTCACTTTATTTACTGCCATTATCTTTGTATTTTTCTATGTAACCAAATGTATTTCTTGTATTATGTTATTATTTTGTTATCTTGTGAAGTATGAAAATAAATTCAATTCAATTCAAATAAAGTCTCTCGCCTTGCCCGTGCAAGACATTCAGTTCATCTTGCCTCTTGGCAAGTTTTTCGTCTTTCCTTCTTGTATATAAGTCTGCTTGTACTAAAAAAAAGAGTTAGATGCGTTGTGCATCCAGCCCAACCTGATGCATCGATCCTGTATAAAAGATTATACCTTTGAACCAGATGGTGTGTTCTGTTGCAAAGGTACAGTCGTTATTAAAGCACAAATAACCCAGATCAGAACTAATAATAATAAGAAGAAGAAGAATGGGTATTTAGAGGCGCTAAAAACAAAAAGTACCATAGCGTGTACAATGTTGGAATAACAATTTAACATTTGCAATAAATACTACAATATTCATGATAAAAAGGCAAATTAATTATTGAGGAAAAAAGTACGTCCTAAAGGAAGATTTGAAGCCAAGAACACTGGAAGCATTTCTTATTGAAAGAGGGATAGCGTTCCAAGTCTTGGCAGCAAACCGTTTTTCGGCAGAGGAGAGTTTTGACAAGGGAATGCAAAGTCTGCATGTGACAGTGATTGAACGAAGATTACGAGAGGGTGTGTATAATTTGACAGTATTATTAAGATGTTCAGGTACTAATTGATTTAGAGTTTTGTATAGATATAAACAGTCTTAGTGAACATTGTTTTTGTATAGGTTCAATAAAATATAGGCATCTAGCTGAATTGACAGTCATCAAGTTGTAAAAGAGTAATAAGATTGTGGTCAAGTATTATAGCAAGAATTTTGAATATAATCTAAATCTCTTCTGAAATATTAACCTCAGCCATTAATGACATTGCACGTCGATTACTTTAAAAAATTGAACGAAACACACATCTGATACATTAACAGAAGATATTCAAGAAAAATTCAATTTTTAACCAAACGTAACTGAGAACATACAATAAAAGTCCCTCACTAAAATACACCATTTCCTGTTCATTTTGGCTCCTCCATAATTTCATCTTTTCAAAGTTTCCATAAGTTTTATTGTACGTAGGCCTACATGTTAAGTACAAGTCGGAAATAATAAATGAATTTTATACCCTTCATTTTGCATTTCTCCGGTTCTTCGTCCACGTTTGCCTCCTCTTCTTTCTTTTTTCGTCTCAGGACAAAAACGGTGATGAAGAAAAAGATGACAAGTGTCAGAAGACAGAGAGACCCAGTACACCTGAACAGTAGTCTCGCACCATAGTTTTCATAGATGATACCACCCACAGCATTACCAACTCCAGCACCTACAGAAGGAAGCAAGAAATAAAGCAGAATGGATAAGTAATGTTCCACTATGTCATATGCACACAGAGCTTTCATTAGTCCAGATTGGACCTTGTTGTTTGGAAGTGCCCTTTTCCCAAAGCTAACATAGAGGGCACATGTCTCCCAATCTCTAATCAGCGCCAATCCACTCATTTTCCCTCCCCAATCTGGACCAAGGAGATATCTCCTTGTCTGGACTAAGCTTTCATATGAATAGTCCTAACATGTCTTGCAGTGCCCTTTGTGTACTCAGGGAGGTGAGAAACTTAGAATTCGGGCAATAGCCAAAATTAATTTAGTATAAATAAGCAGAATAATGATAAGACAAGAATATCAACAATAGTACCAAACGAAAGAGAATCTACAGCATGTAGAAAGAAGTTCAGTTGTTTCGACTTATCATTGTTTCAAAATGATTCTAAGTTACGATGAATTAGTTACCACCGATACTACTACTACTGAGTACTACTCCTGCTGCTGCTACTACTACTACTGCTGCTGCTACTATACTACTACTACTACGACGACGACTAATTCTAACAATGATAATATACTACTACTACTAATGATGATAATAATAATTGTAATAATACATAATAATAATAATAATAAAATAGTAATAATACATAATAATAGTGATGATGATGATGATAAGAAAAAAAAGCAGAGGAAAAAGAAGAAAACGTTACAAGAAGAAGAAGAAGACTGAGAAGAAAAAGAAGAGACTGAGAAGAAGAAGAATGAGAAGAAGAAGACTGGGAAGAAGAAGAAGACTGAGAAGAAGAAGACTGAGAAGAAGAAGACTGAGAAGACTCATAAGAAGGCCGGAGGAGAAGCTAGAACAAGAACAAGACTAACGGTAATACTTAAATAATTACTAATAGGCTACTGTTCATAACAATGACGCTAACAATAATAAATATAATAATGATGATAATAATAATAGTGATAATAATGATGATAACATTGACAACAAACTATGTAATTTATAATAACTGTTTCAAAATGATGCTAATGAAAATAAAGTATACTATACTTCTACTTCTTCTACTACTACTACTACCACTGCTACTAACCATGATGAAAATATGATAATAATAAAAATAATGTATAATATTACAATAATAAATGTATAACTACATTAACTACTAAATTCACCACTATTATTACTACTACGACGACGATGCGGCGACTACTAATATTACTACTACAAGTTATTATAATTATAATTTGAAAACAAAGTAAAAACTACTTGTAGCAATTTTTTTAATCAACAAAGTATAATTTGTCCGGTTAGTGTCCCCGTAAAGGGATCGTCCAGGCTTAAAATATTTCTATCTTTAAAAGAAAAATTCACAGCGCAAAATGCTGACAATTTCATCAGAATCGGACAAGTTTTAAATGTTTATTAATATTTCGTGAAAACAATTATGCACCGTATCATCAAGGTGGGCTGATGATGTCACATCCCCCACTTTCCTTTTTCTGAGGTTTTAAAGTACGTTTTATTTGCAGACGACACTAGCACCTTTCTGTCACATACAATCCATTTGAATTACAAAGTATTTTAATAATGATCTGAATTACATTTCAAATTGGTTGTATGTGAACAAACTCAGTTAATGTAAAGAAAACTAATTTCATGATGTTGATATCGATCAAATAACCATAAACCTTGCTGGATATTAAACATGTCCCACCTTTGAAATTTCTTGTCGTGACAATTGATAACAAGTTGACATGGAAACCCCATCTTAACATCATTTGTAATAAAATATAAAAGAATTTAAAAATACTATTCAGAATAAAAATGTTACCATTTGTGATTTTAAAAATTATTTACAATGCTATTATTGCTCCTTTTCTTGATTATGGTATTTTATGTATGGGGAGGTGCAGCCAACATTTATCTTGATAGACGTTTAGAATTATAACAAGTGGAATGCCTCTGGCCGTCTCACCTGCACCACGCGGTTCAATATAGCAGCAGTGCTGACTTTGAATACTACTCTAACTCACACAAGATGTTCAGTGATACATGGTTACTCTTATGTCCACTTTTTATGAACTAGACCAATAAACTTACAGAGATATGATGGTTATTCAACAAAAAACCCCAACATGGCCAAAGTTCATTGACCTTACATGACCTGTGACCTTGATCATGTGACCTGAAACTCGCACAGGATGTTCAGTGATACTTGATTACTCTTATGTACAAGTTTCATGAATCAGATCCATAAACTTTCAAAGTTATGATGGTAATTCAACAGATACACCCAGTTCGGCCAAAGTTCATTGACCTTTGACCTTGGTCATGTGACCTGAAACGCGCACAGGATGTTCAAAGATACTTGATTACTATAATATCCAAGTTTAATGAACTAGACCAATAAACTTTCAAAGTTATGATGGTAATTCAACAGATACCCCCAATTCGGCCAAAGTTCATTGACCCTAAATGACCTTTGACCTTAATCATGAGACCTGAAACTTGCACAAAATGTTCAGTGATGCTTGATTAGTATTATGTCCAAGTTTCATGAATCAGATCCATAAACTTTCAAAGTTATGATGGGAATTCAACAGATATCCCCAATTCGGCCAAAGTTCATTGACCCTAAATGACCTTTGACCTTGGTCATGTGACGTGAAACTCGTGCAGGATGTTCAGTGATACTTGATTAACCTTATGTCCAAGTTTCATGAACTAGGTCCATATATTTTCTAAGTTATGATGACATTTCAAAAACTTAACCTCAGGTTAAGATTTCGATGTTGATCCCTCCAACATGGTCTAAGTTCATTGACCCTAAATGACCTTTGACCTTGGTCATGTGACATGAAACTCTAATAGGATGTTCAGTAATACTTGATTAACCTTATGGCCAAGTTTTATTAACTAGGTCCATATACTTTCTAAGTTATGACGTCATTTCAAAAACTTAACCTCAGGTTAAGATTTGATGTTGACGCCGCCGCCGCCGTCGCCGCCGCCGCCGCCGCCGTCGGAAAAGCGGCGCCTATAGTCTCACTCTGCTTCGCAGGTGAGACAAAAACGTGCAATAAGAATATTCAATCATTCATCAGCCCATACTTAAGTTTGACCCATATTTTATAATTTGAAACTTTTAACATTTATGACATATATTAATACCAGCTCGGAATTTTATTTCATTTTATTTTACATAATGATATTTAATCAAGGCAATGTTTTGTTTATTTATGAAATGAATTACTTTGTATTTTTGTATGCATTTTTAATTTGTTTGCATTGTACATATGATTTTTTACCTATTTGAATGAATAAAGAAATGAATTGAAAAAAATGAAATTACTTTAACCTGAATTGCAACTTATCCTACTAGAAATGCAAATGATTTTTATCTCCTAAAATAAGAACGTCACTGTTACAACAATCCATCATTCATCAGGGTCCTGTAGTTTGGAATTCACTGAAAGATGAAATACGTAATGCAAAAACACTTACTGTAATTTATTGAAAACAACATTCAAAGGATTCATTCTTGCGAAATACAATGGCTGAATGATGTATAAGTTATGCATACGCTTGTATTGCTATAATGATTGTAAATGCGTTAGGGAATTTCATTTTTTATTTGTCTTGGTTCATTGTTTATGTGTATTTTTAAGTTATTTGTTTGTTTTTAAACATTATTTGCTATATCCTTGTATGTTATTATTGCATTTTCTATGTCACCTTTCCATGTGTTAATGGGTCGGCCTGATCATAATGGTTGTTTTCCCTTTGCTGCTACCTATAGTCCGGGTTATAATTGAGCAAGGTGCCACACGAAAAAGGAGAAATTTTCATATAGTGCTTCTAGACCATTTTTTTACGCTGAATATGAATATATGAGGTAACCAGGCTGTATCCTGAAAATTAACCCGTGAGGGCGCTTTTTTCAAAATGGCCGCCAAATTTTCAGAACATTTGAATTTTTGTACATAGATTTTGACATGAACATTTCATTGCCACAAAATTAGTGTCATATGAAAGACAAATAAATTTCCTACAATTTGGTACCATTTATAGGTGATAAATAGGTCATTTGGCTGAGATTTTAAGTAGAAAATTGCATTTTTTGTCATTTTTTCCCAAAAATGGAAAATTTTGCAAATACATGATTTTACATAATTCTAGGAAAAATGAATCAATTACCTTGAAATGTTCCAGAAAACTTTATTGATATACTATTATCATGTGGATGAAATTCCAACTTTGTATCATTCTTCTTAGCAAATCTATAAGGTATCAAACTTGAATACTTCAATTTCAGAAATGTCGCTTTTTGTATGCATTTCCATAGACTAATACGTATAACATGTGTAATATGTACAATGTATAGTTAAAAACTAAATGCAATTATCTCCGCTCGTTAATCACTTGGATATTTAAGAATAGGCATTTCTCTATCAGCTACATAAAACAAAACGTTGGCACATCAAGGCCTAACACTCTCATGGGGTGGGGGTGTCAAAGCCCCCCCCCTGACTTTATCATGTTGTCGTATATTGCCTATTTGTTTAAAAAAATCATTGTTTTAGGGGGCACCCATTAAAGCAAAAGCAGGCATTTCTACTCTACAGTAGGCCTACAGCCACTTTGATTGCTTTGAAACCACTTTGAGAGGAAAGAGTAGGCTTTGTTCTACCAGCTAAATCCAAAGAAGTGGCACATCAGAGCCTACCCCTTTTTTTTGGGGGGGGGGCTTTTGCTTAATATTGCATATTTATTTGAAAATTCAAAATTTTGGACCCAACATTGAGGCCAAAGAACGTTTGTGCTTTGTTGTACACCCCATTTTATTGATTTGAAACCACTTAGGAAATAGTAGTTTGTTCTACCAGCTACATATTAAGCACTGGCACATCAAACCCTAGCACTATCTGGGGCTGTCTAAGTCACCCCCCCCCCCCTACCTCTTTATCATGGATATTGCCGATTTATTGGATATTTCACTATTTGGGATCACCCATTGAGGCAAAAGCGCTTTCCTACTATATAGTACAGCCAATTTTATTTTCTTGCAATGACTTCGAGAAGAAAGAGTAGGCTTTGCTCTTTCAGCTACATAATGAAGTGTTGGTAAATCGAATCTCCTTCAGGCCGCTGTATATGTTACCCAACTAATTTTCGGTATTTGGCTATTTGTTGAAAAGTCACCATTTGGAGCCCCCATTGAAGCAAAAAGGTGTCTCTGATATATAGTTCTGCCACTTTTATTGCCTTGAAACCACTTTGAGAGGAAACAATAGGCTTTGCTCAATCAGCTACATAATTTTGTTCTGGCAAATAAAAGCCTACCCTTTCTGGGGGCTCTCGAAATCAGCCCCCTCACCCCTTTGTGTTATTGCCTATTTATTGGAAATTCACCATTTTTGAGCCCCCATAGTTCTGCCACTTTTACTGCCTTGAAACCAATTAAGGAGGACGGAATATGCTTTGCTCTATAAAGAAGTGCTGGCACATTGAAGCTTACCCATCTGGGCAGCTGTCAAATCACCCCACCCCTCTTGCATTATTGCCTAATTATTTGAAAATTCATAATTTTTGAGCCCCTATTGAGGCGATATGTACTTCTGCTGTATAAAACACCCGATTTCTCTTTCTTGAAACCACTTGGAGAGGAAAGAGTAGATACCCCTTTTTCAGCTATATATAATGAATTGCTGCCATATCGAAGCCTGACCCACTTCAGGGGACTATAGATGTTACCCCACCTTTTTTACGATTTTTGCCAATTAATTGGAAAACTCGCCATTTTGGAGCCCCCATTGAGGCAAAAACATGTTTCTAGTATATAGAAGAGCCACTTCTTTATATGTAGCTGTTAGAGGAAAGCCTACTCTTTCCTCTCCAAGTAGTTTCAAGGTGGTAATAGTGGCATAGCTATATATCAGAACCGCCTTTTTGCCTCAATGGGGGCTCCAAAATGGTGAATTTTTCAATAAATAAGCAATAATGAAAAAGGGGTGGGGTGATTTCAACAGCCCTCTGATGGGGATAGGCTTTTATTTATGAGCATGTCTTTATGTGTAGCTGTTAAAGCTAAGCCTATTCTTTTTCTTTCCAAGTGTTTTCAAGGGTGAAAAACAGCAGAAACATGATCAGAAGTGACTTTCTGCCTCAATGGGGGCTCCAAAGTGGTGATTTTTTTCAATAAATAGGCAATAATGCAAAAGGGGTGGGGTGATTTCAACAGCCCTCTGATGGGGACAGGCTTTTATTTATGAGCATGTCTTTATGTGTAGCTGTTAAAGCTAAGCCTATTCTTTTTCTTTCCAAGTGTTTTCAAGGGTGAAAAAGTGCAAAAACATTATCAGAAATGACTTTCTGCCTCAATGGGGGCTCCAAAATGGTGAATTTTCCAATAAATAGGCAATAATACAAAAGGGATAGGGTGATATCAACAGCCTCCCGGAGGGGGTAGGCTTTTATTTGCCTGCAGTTCTTTATATGTGGCTGATAAAGCAAAACCTATTCTTTCCTCCCTAAGTAGTTTCAAGGCAGTAAAGGTAGCAGAACTATATATCAGAAACGCCTTTTTGCCTAAATGGGGGCTTCAAAATGGTGAATTTTTCAATAAATATGCTATAAGGCAAAGGGATGGGGTGATTTCAACAGCTTCCCGGAGGGGCTGGGCTTTTCTTTGCCAGCACTTGTTTATATGTAGCTGATAGAGCAAGGCCTACTCTTTCCTCAGCAAGTCATTGCAAGAAAATGAAATTGGCTTTACTATATAGTAGAAACGCACTTTTGCCTCAATGGGCGATTCAAAATGGTGTAATTTCCAATAAATAGACAATATACATGATATAGAGGGGGAGGAGTTGACTTAGACAGCCCCTGAGAGGGATAGGTTTCGATGTGCCAGCGCTTCTTAATAATATGTAGCTGATAGAGCAAAGCCTATGCTTTTCTCTCCAAGTAATTGCAAGAAAATAAAATTGGCTGTATGATATAGAGACACCCTTATGCCTCAATGGGTGATCCAAATGGTGAAATTTTCAATGAATAGGCAATATACATGATATAGAGGGGGAGGTGAATTAGACAGCCCCTGACAAGGCTAGGGTTCGATGTGATAGCGGATATTCATGTAGCTGGTAGAACTATAACTCTACTCTCAAAGCAATAAAACATTTTCTTCTTTGCCTCAATGTTGGGTCCAAAACCGTGAATTTCCAAATAAATTGGCAACAAGCAAAAGGGGAGGGGTGACTTCCCCAGTCCCCCCCCCCCCGAGAGGGGTTGGCTTCGATGTACGTGCCACTTCTTTTGATGTAGCTGGTAGAACAAAGCTTACACTTTTCCTCTCCAAGTGGTTTCAAAGTAATTAAAGTGGCTGTATTGTACTGTATAGCAGAAATGCCTTTTGCCTCAATAGGTGCTTTAAAAAATGGTGATTTTCCGATAAATAGGCAATATACAACAACATGATATAGACAAGGGGGAGGAGGGGGGGGGGGGGCTTCGACACCCCCACCCTATGAGAGTGTTAGGCCTTGATGTGCCAACGTTTTGTTTTATGTAGCTGATAGAGAAATGCCTATTGTTAACTATCCAAGTGATTAACGAGCGGAGATAATTGCATTTAACTTTTACTATACATTGTACATATTACACATGTTATACGTATTAGTCTATGGAAATGCATACAAAAAGCGACATTTCTGAAATTGAAGTATTCAAGTTTGATACCTTATAGATTTGCTAAGAAGAATGATACAGAGTTGGAATTTCATCCACATGATAATAGTATATCAATAAAGTTTTCTGGAACATTTCAAGGTAATTGATTCATTTTTCTTAGAATTATGTAAAATCATGTATTTGCAAAATTTTCAATTTTTGGGAAAAAATGACAAAAAATGCAGTTTTCTACTTAAAATCTCAGCCAAATGACCTACTTATCCCCTATAAATGGTACCAACTTGTAGGAAATTTATTTGTCTTTCATATGACACTAATTTTGTGGCAATGAAATGTCCATGTCAAAATCTATATACAAAAATTCAAATGTTCTGAAAATTTGGCGGCCATTTTGAAAAAAGCGCCCTCACGGGTTAATTTTCAGGATACAGCCTGGTTACCTCATATATTCATATTCAGCGTAAAAAACTGGTCTAGAAGCACTATATGAAAATTTCTCCTTTTTCGTGTGGCACCTTGCTCAATTATAACCCGGACTATACTAAGCACGATTCTCAACAATAATGCAATTTTAGACTTGAACATTGAGCTGTAATACATGTATTTCAACTATGTATCATTTGTTTTTTATGAAAGGTATAATAAGAGAATAAAACAATTTGAATTTGAAATTTTAATTGGACCAGTGAACTGTCTCAGTAACGATTCCCTGATTGGACTTACCAAAACCCATGAAGCAACAGGCAACTATTGATTGAAGGGTGCTGGCCATCCCTTTAGGTGCTGTTTTATTGGCGAATGCTGTAAACATGGGCCACGAGAGACCATAAGTTATACCATGAAGAAGTTGAACGGGAAGGATAAACCAAGGGTTGTAAACAAATGAGTAACCAAAGTATCTGATAGCATATGCTATTAAAGTCATATACATCACACCTGTAAAAGACATGAGATTGTATGGTGAGTTAGTGAACATAATTATCTTCCTTAAGAGAAGATAAAATTCGATAAAAGAGCCTACAATTAGACTCTATGATAAAATTACAAATTGACATAACTAATGAACCTACCGTTTTTTCTGAGCACTACACACTAAGAAATGTTTGAACCCTAATGAAGCACTTGTACCAACCTTTAGGGGTGTAATCTTGCACCCTAAGTGGCAAAAGGTGAAAAAATGCACCTTTTTATCATGAAATGCACCAAGAAATGCTCGATCGTACCCTTTTAGTTGCAAATATGAACCTCGCTGATGTGGTTTACGGTACACCATGTGAAGTGTCTTCAGGAGAGTCAACCTGTCCGAAACGTCGAGTCTCTCTACTACTCGTCATCTCTACTCGCCTACTCAAGCCAGCATCTCCTCATCAGCTCTACTACTCAAGCTGTTCTCAACTCATCAATCTCTTCTGATTTACAGTCCTTTTCAGGACTAATTTCAAGAAAGAATACTCTACTCCCAAATCTCCACTTTCTTTCCTATCCATTTCTTCTCTTCTTCTATCCACTGTTTCTATAACACTCCACATGGTGTACCGTAAACCACATCAGCGATTGTACATGCCATCACCATGCAATCCTTCAAACAACCAAATATGAACCTGTTAAGGTGCATAGTACTTGACATTAAGAAGGGTTCAAATTTGAACCTTTATTACATTGTTCAATTTCGAACCCTATAAAAGGTACTTAACATAGCTAAATGCACCCTCAAATGAGCGTAATTACACTCATTAGCACCCCTTTCGGTGCAGCTTTTGTATCAACCCGGAGGGTTCAAATTTGATCCCCTATTTCTTAGTGTATAATCGATAATCTAAGCCTGATACATTTTAGAAAAAGTGAATACTTTCCCTTTAATTTCACAGCCATATCCAATATCGGATCTTGCTTTCCACATTCAATGGTGGAAATGCGATCGATTGAAATTATTTTAACGTCTTATTTGGATATGGAGCAAAGAAGCACGTGAAGAATTAAAATTGATATCGTCTTTGCAATATGGGCTAGGCCGGCAGTTACATAAATTATTTGTTTAGGCCTACTTTCATGTCTAAATAATGGCGACAGCTAGAAAAAAAACAGGGAGACAATTAAACCAATGATATAGGTAATGTTAGAGCTCACATGGCATATCTTCATCCCGGGGGCACTCAGTATGGGTATGTGCCGCGGAGGGGACCCCCATTTTCACACTCAAATTTCCGTTCCAAGGCATAGCATTTTTGCCTTGTTGAGAAAAAGAACAAAGAAAGCCGCTCCAAGGCATTGCGTTTTCTTCTTATCGAGAAAAAAGAAGAGAGAAATCCGCTCCCAAGCTTCGCATATTTTTCGTAACGCCGCTCCGATCGCATTGAATGAGCTGCAATTTTGGTGAAAAGCGGCCGCAGAGCTCCCCGGCGGAGGCCGCGCTATATAGCTGCATCATGCACGCATGACCGTTCCATAGGGATGCATACGCACTCACACGCTGGCGATCCGTTCCAAGGACCCCCGTTTTCACAAACATTTGTCGTTCCGAAGCCCGTTCCGAGGACTCTCCTTTTTACAATAAGCCCGCTCCAAGGCCCCCGCTTTTTTGTCTCGCCCACGGCACACCCTGCCCACCACTTTTTGGGTCGAGTGCCCCCCCCCCGAGGTCTTCATAGTCCTTTGATGCCAAAACTTTCTTACCTGCGTAACCAACACGCTTGATTATAGCTCCTGAGAAATACATGAAAGGGATTTCAGCGATGGCGGTCAAGGTGACAGCCAGACCAAGAAGCAAGTAGGGACTGCCCAGTTCTTTCATGAAGATGACCACATAAGTGAAGCTTAAAATGAAGGAGATACCGGTCACAACGACCACGATGAGGAACAGGATCACCTCCCCGTCGCACAATACTGTCTGCAATAGCATATTCACAGTTAAATTAATCAATTCAACATAATATAATGAAAGTATAAAGAATTAATCAATTTAAGTTTCACACTATAGAAAGCCATCAGTGTCATATTTTTTCGACAAGAAATTTGTAAAATGTCCTATGTAAATAGAGAACACACCAATTAAATTGTCAGGAAATCAATGAATATACATTTATATCTAGAACAAATTTCGAACAAACATGCTGTTTATTATGTGTTGACTTTGCTGGCTTTCCATAGTTGCGATTGATCGGATCAATCGCAGCTCTTTGTAAGACGCAGCCTGCAGGCCTTATCTTATGGAAGCTTAAAAGTGCCACCGAGATGTTGAGATAATTATCTTGGGAAGTCGACATCTTGATAGCAAAAGATAAGATGACGAGATCCTGGATCTCATCATGTCGACAACTTTTAGATGAGATGATGAGATGACAAGATCCCGGATCTCATCATGTCGATATCTTTTAGAAGAGATGATGAGATGACAAGATCCCGGATCTCATCATGTCGATATCTTTTAGAAGAGATGATGAGATGACAAGATCCCGGATCTCATCATGTCAACATCTTTTAGAAGAGATGATGAGATGACAAGATCCTGGATCTCATCATGTCAACATCTTTTAGAAGAGATGATGAGATGACAAGATCCCGAATCTCATCATGTCAACATTTTTTAGAAGAGATGATGAGATGACAAGATCCTGGATCTCATCATGTCAACATCTTTCAGAAGAGATGATGAGATGACAAGATCCCGAATGTCATCATGTCAACATCTTTTAGAAGAGATGATGAGATGACAAGATCCTGGATCTCATCATGTCAACATCTTTTAGAAGAGATGATGAGATAAAATTTGCTTAATAATAAATCTCAGGCGAGCGAAGTGAGCGAGACAAAAAAAATCACCTTTAACTTTGAGATTGATTTTGACATGGTATGCAGAAAATGACATCATATTTCTTATCTTCCTTTCCTTTCTTCCCTTTTATCATTTCTTTTTTTGTTTTCGGTTGTAGATTTTTTTTTGAGGGGGGAGTGCTATGCGGATCGGTTCCGGGGCAACGATGGCACCAAGTTTTTTTAACCTAGGAGGAGGAAAAACAAACATTTTGGGGCCGGGGGTGGTGACACACAATTTTTTAAAAATCGAGCGAGAAGCTCGAAAATGTAGTCCCTATACTGAATTGAAAAGGGACCTGTTAAGGATTAGCTGTTTGCATTGATTGGGTCATGAAGATGATATCTCACCAAATAAATAATGCAAGCGCGAAGCGCGAGCTGAAAATTTTTGATATCCGGGATGATACCTGGACGTTCTAAGCACTTTTTGTAATACTAATCATGAACTGAATGGCTATCTAATTAGCTGAAAATATTTCATTTATGAAAATTATGAATACGCAGGATATATATCTCGCTAAAACGAATAATGAAAACTCTAATAACATAGGATTTTTAAGCCCCATGTGAACAGATAATTTACTTATCTCAATCATTAATAACTGCGAGCGTGTAGCGCGAGCAACATTTTGAATTTTATAAAATGGCCTAAAATATGTATTTTAAAGTGCTCAAAATTGTTGGGAGCTAAATGCTAACGGTGAATGGAGGATAAAATTTTTAAAATTTAAAGAACAAAAAACATTTTTGGAGAATTATGACGTTTACAACACACTTTTTTCTTCAAATTTCGGGGGGGGGGCAACTCACTGGGGCCTCCCCATTCGGTGGCGCCACTGGTCTGGGGCGGAGCCCCCGGAACCTCGTGATATTTTAAAATATTGCAGATGGCCAATTTTTTTTATCAAATCGCGGGTACATGCACCACAATTATATTAAGTTCAACGCAGTTGCGGATAATAAACGAAATATGCTAAGGCACGACAACATAGCAAATGTGGAATAATTTGAAAAAGTCGCAAGCGAGCGAAGCGAGCTAGAAAATTTTGGCCTTTTACAATGATTTTGAAATTAAATTCTAATTATGTGATAGTCGCTTTGGAAATTTAGTCGATCAATCAATCAATCAAGAGCTTTGAAATTAGTCACGCGATATTGTCTAAAAGAGACATTTTCGTTCATGAAAGTTTTATTGGAGGGGTATTACTCCTTGCTGATTAATTGAATTGAAAGCTACATATGCAAAAGAAAATGTCTCATGACAATCATTCAAAGATTAGAGGAGCTTTATACTCATATTTTATATTTTGACAATACGTTTTCTATCGATATACGTCGACATCTTTTCTCCAAGATATGACGATCTACAACAAAAGGTTAAATATATTCATTCGACCCAACCCATTCTCATTTTTTTTTTTTTGTAAACTGATTACAAAAAAGAGTATGTGTAATGATTAGACTGATTCTAAAAACAAAGAATGGGCAACCACTAAACATATTTTGTGCAAATAAAAGAAAAATACATGTGTCACTCAACTTTCGGAATATTTTATTGGCGGAGGAATGAGGACTGAGTATAATAGATGAATAAGATCTGCTCATGAGATGCTTTACCGAGTTGCCCCCTAAATGTGCATGCACCGGGTCAAGCTAGTGTTTATCTGGTTGCCCGAGTCGAATTCTACAAGTTAGGATACGTGGCTACCATGGCTAGGCCATCGGGATATCCCTGGGGCCGGCCTCTTGAAAAAATACTTTTTTAGTTAAAAAATGTTCTAAATAGCCCTTTATTCCCTTTAATTTTGTTAATTTGAGCCCCCTAAATGTGCATGCACCGGGTCAAGCTAGTGTTTATCTGGTTGCCCGAGTCGAGTTCTACAAGTTCAGATACGTGGTTACCCTGGCTAAGCCGTCGGGATATCTCTAGGGGTCCCTCGAAAAAAAAATCAAAAATTAAAAATTTCATGCCCTTTTATTCACTGACCTTGTCCCCTAAATGTCCTCGTAATAGGGCAAGCCAGTGTATTTATGGTTGCCCGAGATGTGCTGCACCTGTTAAACCCCCTATTTAGCTTTGAAAGCCCCTAATTTTGAATATCGAAAATTAACCAAATTCACACGCGTTTGAATATCGAACCAACTTCACAGTTTGAATATCGAAAATCGAATATCAACCAACTTCCTGTCGGTGTTAATGCGTGCAGGTGCAAGCATCTTGTCAGATCATCTCATCTATAAGATGTTGACATGACGAGATCCGGGATCTTGTCATCTCATCATCTCTTCTAAAAGATGTCGTCATGACGAGATCCGGGATCTTGTCATCTCATCATCTCTTCTACAAGATGTCAACATGATGAGATCCGGGATCTTGTCATCTCATCATCTCTTCTAAAGATGTCGACATGATGAGATCCGGGATCTTGTCATCTCATCATCTCTTCTAAAGATGTCGACATGATGAGATCCGGGATCTTGTCATCTCATCATCTCTTCTAAAAGATGTCAACATGATGAGATCCGGGATCTTGTCATCTCATCATCTCTTCTACAAGATGTCAACATGATGAGATCCGGGATCTTGTCATCTCATCATCTCTTCTACAAGATGTCAACATGATGAGATCCAGGATCTTGTCATCTCATCATCTCTTCTAAAAGATGTTGACATGATGAGATCCGGGATCTTGTCATCTCATCATCTCTTCTAAAAGATGTCGACATGATGAGATCCAGGATCTCGTCATCTTATCTTTTGCTATCAAGATGTCGACTTTCCGAGATAATTATCTCAACATCTCGGTGGCACTTTTAAGCTTCCATATTATCTAATCGTTGAAATATGTATCGTCTTGATGGCGAACAACAAACAGTCCTTAGCAACCCCCTTTCCGATCTAATCAGGCCAGAACGTTTATAGTCCAGATTGGACCTTGTTGTTTGGAAGTGCCCTTTCCCAAAAGCTAACATAGAGGGCACATGTCTCCCAATCTCTAATCAGCGCCAATCTACTCATCTTGACTCTTGGGGAGTCAAGATGAGTAGATTGGCGCTGATTAGAGATTGGGAGACACGTGCCCTCCCTGTTAGCTTTTGGAAAGGGCACTTCCAAACAACAAGGTCCAATCTGGACTAGAACGTTTATTAAAAAGTTCTGCTCGCAGTGATCTGGGAAAATGTGGGTGATTTTTCACCCCTCCCCTCGATAGCTGGATCCGCCCCTGATGGTATAATATAAAGATACATAAAGGGTAATAGAAAACGAAAAGGGGATACTGCTTTGAACAGTCAAAGTCACGGCGTATGAAAAGTAGCAAAATAACAGGACTCTTCCGTCATCATCGTTTATGTTTCTGTGATGTTTATAAGCTCAATCGATCTTGGATTTTTTTTCGCCCCCATAATGATCTACAAAATTTTGGGGACAAATATCGGAGCAGGGCGAGGTACTAGCGCGAATTCTCGGCCCGCTGATCATCGTGAATGTTACTGAAGAGGATCATATGAATCACAAACTGTAGCTTGTTTTTATAAGAATTATCGTATAGCTGGTGCAAGGGGGAGGGGGTAGTTGCTGATGCATTACGCCCGCGACAATGCGTTACACCAAAGAGAGGGAGGGGGAGAGAGAAGGAGAAAAGGGGGAACATGGGGACAAATAGAACAATGAGAATATGAGAAAGAGAGAGAGAGGGGGAGAGAGCGAATCGTCTTGACCATGGGCATCCATCTATCAGCTAGTATCATATAGTTTGACATTAGAATGTTGCATTTTGGAGAAAGAAAACTTCAAGAATACACTCTAAAAAATGAAGTGCTAATTTAGCTCTTAAAGAGCGTGCATAGTGACTGCACTTCGGAGTGCTGATTTGTCTAGTTCAAAAAAATGAAGTGCTAATGTTAGCTCTTAAAGAGCGTGCATAGTGACTGCACTTCGGAGTGCTGATTTGTCTAGTTCAAATTTGAACTAGAAAAATCAGCACTCCGAAGTGCAGTCACTATACACGCTCTTTAAGAGCTAAATTAGCACTTCAATTTTTAGAGTGTATCAGGAATTGATCGATTGGATTAAGTGCATCGCTATTTACTTTGCCCTTTATTGCTATCCCGCTGTGACACAACGCCAATCCTTGAGAGTATGTATTTTCCGACAAGTTGATTGACGGATTCCTTGATTTTGATTGGCTGAGAATCATCACTACTACAATAATTGTCAGATATGAAATTTACAAGACTTGTCGGGAATAATTTCCGACTAGTCCTTTCATCAAACGCTCTCATTACGTCTCGATCGCACACCCCCTCCAATTCAAAGCAACCTATTATAAATACATGTTTACCATCTTTACACACCTTCAAATTTTTCTTCATAGCCTCGGGTTTTTTGTGATTTGGAAGCTTCATATGAAGAAATATGGCGAGACAGGCTAACATTCCGAAGAGATACATAATAAATGCTGGCTCCAAACGATCCGTCTTCGTCTTGACCAGGTCTGTGTACAAATCGATGGCTGCCCCGCTCAACAAGGCAAAGAGCCCCCAGCTTATCGCTCCCCATACTCGGTTCTTGCCGTAGTCTGCTTTCTTTCCTAGTTCAGTTTAGAGAAAAGAAAGCTGAGTGTGAATGGGTGATTTTAAGTTTGGTGTTAAAGGGATGCCCCAGGATAAAAATATTTATACATAAATAAATAGAATACACACTAAAAAATAAAGGTTCAAAATTGAACCCCTAAAGGTTGATGCAAAATCAGCACCCTTTGGGTTCAAAACTTGAACCCCTGATTTGGGGTTCAAAATTGAAAACTTGATTTGGGGTTTAAATTGAACCCCTAGGGGTGCAGTTTTGAACCCGCAGGGTGCAAAAATGAACCCCAATCGCAGGGTTCAATTTTTGAGCCCATAGGGTGCTCATTTTGCATCAACCTTTCAGGGTTCAATTTTGAACCTTTATTTCTTAGTGTGTGAAATTCACAGAGCAAAATGCTAAAAAAATGATCAAATTCTGAAGACAAATGGCAAAGTTATGGCATTTTAAAGATTTTAGGCATGTCTTCATGAATAGTCAATGAGCAAACTGATGATGTCATATCCCCACTTGTTCTTTCGTATTTTATTATATGACCCTTTTTTATTCATTTTTTCCTTCAAGAACCAAAAATATTGGAATAACAACTGGTTAGATTAGATATTCATTGCTGCAACCCGTTTCATTACAAGAGAGACAAATCATTCACACATGTACAAAAAAATGAAATAGTAATGATTTCATGTAATAACAAGAAAAAGAAAGTGGGGATGTGGCATCATAAGCCCACCTAATGAACATTCATGACAACGTGCATATACAGTTTTCACAATATATTGCTAAACTTTAAAGTTCAATAACTTCGCTATTTGTCATCAGATTTTGATGGAAATTTTCAGCATTTTGCACTGAGAATTTTACTCTATTTATCTAGAAATATAAATATTTTCAGGCCGGAGCATCACTTTAAGAGCAGCATGGTGTCGCGGATATTTTAACATCAGCCGCAGCATCGAACTTTAAATGAAATTGGCGCATTGACCGACCTCACTATACAAACTGGTATTATTTTGTGTTAACCCACATTTGGTGTTTGTGCTATTAGCTAGTCTATACTTTACTTTCTTTACACCGACACCAATAAGATCGAACTTAAGATCACTTAATTCCAGTTAAGTCGAAGGAGGTGGTGGGGATAGATAGGGATAGAGTGAAAGAGACTTTTAATGAAAGAACGATAAGAGTCAGAGGGAATATAGTTACAATAATGAGACATTCAATGAGAGAATGTGACGCGTTTTTTGCTAACTTTGTCCATATAATTACAATTTATTTTCTTTCTTACCCTTGATGAGTTCCATGGTGAGAGAATCAAAGAACATAAGGATGTTGCAGTTGAATACCACTCCCAAAATTGCAAAGACAGTGCATATAGCAAAGGTCACCCCCTGACGAGGTGTTGGAATTCTCTTTGTCTCACATTGGCAACAGGCAGATCGCTGGCACATACTAACATTGTTTTCAGTATGTCGAACAGAAGAAGGAAGGAGTACAGTCTTGTTTCCTGATCCTGTAGTAACCAAGTCGACCATTTGTGATGATGCGCATGATATTCCGTACAAGGTCATACTGTCTTCTGCGATGTCCTCAGTGTGGCGATTCTCAGTTTCAGGACACGGGCTACAGTCCCATCCGTCATCACGTCTCAAACAATAACCAACCATACCTGCGTGGTTTCCATGGTTACTGGATGGCATACCTGCACACATTTCTGTACAACCCATCAGTACATCAATCTTACTTTCATCATATCCCACCCCTTGTCCGTCTACAATGACAGCATCATCGCACATGCCATCATGGCCATCGGAGATGTTCCACTCTGTTGTATCAGCAGAGCAGTTCTCAGCCGCGTCCTGTAGTAAGGAGTCCGGGGAAACCCCGGTCATCAGAGGTACAAAAATGAAAATGAAGTATGCTACAGCAGCCCCGATTATGGCTATACTTGTGGCTAGTCTATGTTTGCTGTATCTATCTGCTACTCCTCCCCAAAGTGGACTAAAGAAGAAGGTTAGAACAGGTTCCAAGGAACGAATGATTCCCACTTGCCAAACGGAAAGACCAATGTGGATGAGATACACAGAGATGTACGGGAGCATACAGGCGAAGGCTGCATGGAACATGAAAAAAAAAATAAAACGATCAAAATTTAATTTAATTTAATTGGTAAGAATTACCGGTCAATAACTAGCCCGCTTCCTTTGTAGATAGGCGTTTTAGTCCAATTGAAACATTACAATAATCACCTGATCACTGGCGGATCCTGGTAGGGGCACATCCCGCACGTACACCCCCCTTAAAAGGCCGATTTTTTAATGAAGATACGTCATGCATACGTTCGTGATTTTTTCTTTTGCTTGTTATCTCCTTAAGGAACAAATGACCTCGATTTGGTATGGAAAACTTTTTTTTGTTTTTGCTTGTCAGATATTTTTCGGTACAAAAATGCCCCCCCCCCCCTTCGGAAATTCCTGGATCCTCCCCGGAACCGGCTTCTAAACATATTTTCTTCATGTAAATTAAATACAGGCTTACATTTTTTGTACTACAGAGCAGCCCGACCTGTCATTAGGATAACTGACATCATCCAAAAGATGTACTCGGTATTATATACAGACTCAATATTTCACTTTGTTTTATCGGGGTCGAATTGAAAAGGTTAATTCTCTTAAAAATATAAATTCGTACCTATTTCACATTTTCATTATTGTTACCTTCGTATTACTATATGGTTATCAGTAGGGGCCTATTTTTATGAGCATTATCATCATCATCAATCTTTATCATCATTAAGTTCTGAAAATCTAATTTCTGGTATATTTGCCTATTTCACGGACCCCATCCATTCCCGTCTTCCCTCCACCCTCCCGTCTCTCTCCCTCCATCTTCCTTTCTCTTTTTCTGGGTATTGAAACACGATAATAGTCATCTCCTCACGCTCAGTCAACAATCTGAGCTAGTGGTTATCTCACTCTCTTGCTTTCTGTGATGATGACGATGATCACCATGGTTCCCATGGAAACAATCGAGTTTCCACCAATTTGACCATAACCGAATATTTCCTCCTCCACTGCCTTTCTTTATCGATGCTGCCTAAAATTCATCACCTGTAATTGACACATCTCTCACCCACATAATCAATCCTCTATTTATATACGACCTAGTGGCACACATGTATATAAGGAGTGGAAGGGGAGCACGTACCCCGGGTGTCACTTTCAAGGGGGCGCAAAAAAGGGAAAGGGGCTGAAATACAGAAAAGGAAAACATAAAATAAAACACATTTAGAAAATGAATCTTGTATGACTATACCCAGAGATGAATATTCATGTCAACTTTTAATTAGTGACTTATTTTCTTCAAGAATTCTAACAAACAGTCCTTAAAAAATCCGAAATAATCCTTTTTCAAATGCAAATATCATAGGTTTTCATCTCTAGCTGCGGGTTAGGATGTTGCTTAGTTAATCTTCATTAATACTCAGTTACGAACAGTTCTGAAATACATTTTTTCTGGTTTAATTGTCAAACCTTTTCATCACGCGCTAATTTGATAAGGGAGATACAAATCCCCTTCATTATTTTTGCAAACACTGTTTCACTTTTTAGGTGAGGATATAAAAGAAAAATCATCTCACGATTCGCGCTTGCATTACGCCGATGAGATTTTCATGAATATTACATTCATCCTACATCACTGATAAATCCAGAATACGATACATTCTTTTTTAAAGAGAACATAGTCTTGGATCGTAGGCGCTGCAGGAAACTGAAAATACATTGCATAGTATTTATGACCCCAAGAAGGTCCCCGACAAAGTTTATCGAAACAAAATTACAGTTCGAAAATACCTTTAAACATTCACAAAAACAACAAAAGCAAAGGAATTTAATTTCTGGACTAATTATTTTGTGTAGATATTTGTAAGAAATGTCAAAATGAATGTTTTCACTAAAATTAGCATTGTACTATGTATTAAAACTGAGTCAAAGGCAAAAGCATAATTTCATACACTTATTTCCATAATTACTTTAAAAACATTTTAATTTTTTTTATAAATCTTTCTCTACAGTCTTGTAGTTTACACCCAGCTATAAGCGTGTGTAATTTTTGTGGCGATCAGCGACCAAGATGTGTAAATGGGAGGTAGGATCAATTTGGAAAAAAAATGGTCTGAAATAGCCCAGGTGAATGAAGGTTAAGAAGTCAGAAAAAGTGCTTTCATCATCATGGCATGAAGTCTGAATATTGGAACAAAAAAATGTGGATTTTCATTTTCATCAGAATTTTTTGCTCATTCGTTCTACCATTCCATATACTTACCTTTTTTTATTCAACCCCCTGCCATTCCCTCTCTCCCTTTCTCTAACCCTCCCTCTCTCTTTATCTCTAACTCACTCTCTCTTTGAACATGTTTTTAAAATTTCTTTGAAAACTTCTTCCATGTATTCAAAGATGTGTTCTTCACTTACCTCCCAGATACGTGAAGTAAATCAGCTTGATGTGCAGGAAGTCTTTATTGATGTTACACGCCATCTTGAAACTGATTCCTTTCTTCTTCTTCCAGGCTGGTACAGTCCGCCACTGGCGTATTATCGTACCTTAATGCAAGATCTAAAGATCTTGGTGGAGCGCAGTCAAATCGATGATCTTATTTTCCCCAGGCTTTGTAAAATACGTCAGAACTAGTTTCCCTCTGAATCTGCAGATAAATAGAAATAGCAAGGGTTAACAAAATTCAAGAAGGGCTCGAAAATGATAAAGTTAGAGGGGTCGATAAACGTTTTTTTTTTTTCTCTCGTTAGTCGTATGTCCGAGCACTAGCATCTACGGAATATAACCGTCGGGATAACCGTTCAAAGTTCTTGTTGTGATGCTCATTCATCGGATCATGTCAATGAAAAAAATACCCTTAGGAGGGAATTTTCTTTTTAAATCAATCCCGGATGACATTGTGTGAAT